>NC_053517.1:15552500-15847500 GCF_016920715.1 Anopheles arabiensis
CACGATGTGTTTAGTTGGAGCTTGGACGCTAAATCATGCGCAGCGCGAGCTGCGCAATCCTTTTTATTCGAAACTGACAGCATGTCAAGACGGATCGCTATCGCTTAAACCGTGCACAACGGTTTCAGGTCATGGCAATATTGGTCATAATGCCATAACACAAGCATCTAAAGCCTAAACCTTCGTCTAACGCTCTCAGAGTTTGGAATCCAATGTAGGTTGCTTAACTTTCCTGTCACGAACCCGCCGGACGAAGGGTGGGTAAAGTGTCATTAAGCCCAGTGCATGTACCGTTTCCCCCTCCGTTTTGGAAAAGCTAATGAAACCCTCGTCACGATTACCGGGTTGGTAACCTTCGTTAAGAGACTGTCATCGAACTGATTATATCTCCTTTGTGAGATTGTGAATGAAAAAAAAAGCACACAAGAAACTCCCCAAACGCTACCAGTATGTATGGGCAACGTTTATAATTTAAAGACAGAGAGGTGTAGTACGGAGCAGCAGAGCATTTGGCAGTGTGGAGAGAGTGTTAATTATTTTATTATCACAACGCAAAGCATCTCGAGCGGTGGTAGAACCGTTCTGGGTGGGTAAATGTTTCGCAGCCCGGCGTCGGGCACACAGTTTACACCCTACACGCGCTCCATGTCCTATCAACATTGGGGGAAGGTATGGGTAATTTGGCTTTTAACTGAACGGTTGGCTGAAATAAAATGTAAAACGTCTCGTTTTGTTGACGGTGTCACCGATTTCACCGGCTCAAGTGCGCAGGCAAAAGCGTTTGCGTATGGTGTTGAGAAATAAATGGCAGTAATTGGCATCCCAAAAATCGTGTCCCCCAACCCCGCCAATGAAAGTACCCGAGTGCGCCTTTGCCGGCACAGGGGTAGAGAGCGAAACCCTCCAAAAGCAAACCAGCAAAAAGCATTAGCGTTAAGGCTATCATCGTTTGGTTAAGTATGTTTTTCAACAGTCGTCACCGTTCTGGGTTTCCGGAGCACTAACGAACCGAAGCGAAAGGCAAACAACAATCACTGAAAGATGATGATGATGATGATGATCACGATCGCATGCTTTTTGCACTTCTGATACCTTTCCGCGGGAGAGTGGTAGGGGTAGTGATGGAACTGTAAAAAAGAAAGAAAACCCTTCAAATGGGCCGAAGGTAATCCCTGCCGCACGACCAAAACTTGCATGACGCTAAGGGGATAAAGGACATGCTTGAAGTATTCTTTGGCGTGTAGATGTGTATGTGTGTGTAACCATTTACGTTCATACCGTATAAAGAACAGCAAATGCCACCACCCTATATAGAAGAAGAAAAAAAACTCAGGGGACATTCGTCGCAAATCGTTCCGTCTGCACGACGACCTCGAGTGGCTCGTTTCATAATCCGGTAAAGTAAATTTTCCAACCTCCACACCCGGACTGACTGTTACTGGGGATGGGGATCGTTCGCTCACTCTCTTGGCAGGAAGAAAGCGTCTTGCGCTGTCGATGGCAGAGGCTGGTAGAATGTTGATGGACAAGATGGACCTCGTTTATGGACCGTCGCTTGGATGACGGTCTTTCGGTTGAAGTGTAGTGTTTGTTTTTAGCACTTTGGAGGGAGGTTGGGAGCGGTTCCGAAATGATGATCCCACGACAAAGTCCAAAATAATACACTAGTCTCGTCGCTGGCTCGGCTTTAGCACGGGTGAATGTGGTGGACACACTGTTGAGAAGCGTTAAGCGCGAATGTTGTTGACCTGCAGTAAGTTTTTATTTTGTCGTATCATTCGAGATGCTGTTGGGTTGTCAAGGTGGGAGTTTTTTAGGTGTTTGGTGATGGGTTGTTTAACAGACGCTTTTTATTCTTATTGGCGTAAGTCATATTGACCTACATGGGCTTTCGAGAGTTATTGCATACCACGGAGCGGGATGGTCATTCCTTGCTGTGGGCGACGGTCCATATGAGGTTTGAGTCCATGACGGGTATGTTGTGAAGTTTGAATTGGAATTGAAGATTGTACCATTAAACCACTGTTCAACAAATGTGTTGCTTATAAGCTTTAATCCTAATTCACTACAATTTTGAGCAAAAAACAAGACTGAGGAGGTATTCTAGGTTCTACAATCTAGTTACTATTGATAGGAATTATGTGTTGTGACTTGTTTGGTAGATGTAATTTTTCACATCTCCATTTAGGTACATTGAGTTCTTGAAACCATTGTTTTGTTTTATTTTGATAACATAATTCAATATTGTTCTGCGTCTTTCTTGGCCTGTCCGTGGAGCCGAGAAATTTCCAGAACAGATAAAAGAAAATGCAAACATCCACCGAGTGGTGCAAAGGTAAACTTCTCGCTCTCGAGTAGCTTCTTAGCTATCAACTCGACAAAACGCTCACCACTCCAACCGCCGGGGGACAGTTGTTATTGATTTTTACCTAATTCACCGATACATCCAACCGGATTGTCGAGAGGACACAAAGCAAACTAAACAAAGATAATGACCATTATGCAAGGGGAAAACCGGTCGATAAGCAAGACATAGTGAAGGAAAAGGAGAGAAAGCGCAAATGCTTCAAGAGCCTGCTGTATTTGTTTCACGTGTTGTAACGAATCGCCGAAGAAATGTTTCCCTTTTTTCCCCTAGAGCAATGTTGAAGCCCCGTCTCGGTCTCGGCCATGCGGTTTCCTGGTCGCGTTTGGCACAAAGCTGTGTGTATTGTTAATGTAGCCTTACCGGATATGTGTGTGTTCGAGTGCGTGTTCCTAGAGCTTTTGTTCGGGTGCGTGTTAAGAGTGTCGACCCTTGTCCAAGTCTGAGGACGAAGGAGGGAAGAACGGCGAAAGAAAAGGACAGAAGCCGTAAACTTATCCCGTACTAGCGTACAGGCAGGATATCCGTACCGGTTGGTAAAACGGTACAGCGTGCATCCCTTTTCGCTAACACCAGTCTTTCTATCCCCGGCGAAGCTCTCGCTGGAAAGATATCATTGATCACTGGAAAGGACGAAGGTTTAGGCGCACCCGAAATGGACTAGAACGAAGGGAACTAACACGGGACAGGACCTTTTTCCTAGGAATGCTATCGTACAAAACCTTCTATGCACACACACACACACACCCACACACAAACACAGCGGTCGGAATGGTTGGGAAAAGTTGGCAAGCCCCGGTTCGGTCGTTCCCAGTAATTAACTCATCAATTATTAACGCGCATAGTAGCGGAGCGGAGCTTCCTTTCCATAAAAAAAGGAAAGGACACAAATTGGATAAGGCGAGAAGAAAATGGGGCCACTCAGAAGGGGGAAGGAGGACGAGACGCGGGGCAGGGAACAGATGGATGGAAGGACAAAACTGCCATACCCTTATCCCGCGTATACGGCGAGCCTGATACGGATGGCGTTTTTCCCGCCTCACCCTCCCACTTCATCAATGTCTATCCCTTTCCCTGCCCCCTGTACCCCGCCATTTTCCCGATCGGTGTGAATGAATGAAGTCGTGGTGCATCCGAACGGCCCGAGCATAATGGAGCAGAAATGGATGAACGATTGCGAACTGCGGAAAATGATCGAGTTTGGGGCGTAATGAAAATTGACGAATGGATGATTGATGGGCCGGCGTATTGTTTTTGGCGGTATGTCCCCGCGGCCGCCCCCAGCGCGGTCCATCGTAGAGCTACAGTGCTGCCTAAGTGTGGTGCAATATAGTGACGGCAGGAGGCCTTTACCTTTACGCGGGTGTACCAAGTGGTCTGATTCTCGGAATCACGGACACAAGCACCAGCAGGAAAGGCGGATTGATCGAGTTTTCATACCCGTAGACGTAATTTCGTTAGCGAAGAATAACACAGTTACGGCAGCATATGGTCCCGGAGCGATGGGCATGAAGAATGCACACACACACACACACACATAGGCTGGCATACATCGTGTATCCTTTACATAATAAAGCCGGGCAAATTGATTTTTCTATAATGACGGCCTTGTCATGAGCTTTCGCGTAACGCTGGCATGTACATTGGTTAGCAGCAGTGGGATTTATGCGTCCAGCGGAGCCGTTGCCTGCCGCATGGGAACGTTTGTGTGGACGGGTCTCGGGACCCGACAGCATCTCGGCAGATAAACGAATTAGTAGCGAAAGGCTTACGAATTAGTCGGTCTCATGGGTGATTTCAATTAGGAGGATTTGTGTGCATTCTTGCGGTATGCACACGCAAGCCCACCATTATAAGGCTTGATCGAACTGGCACTGATTTGCAGCGAAAGGGTCCGAATATAATATTTAGCTTTTTATTTCAAAAAGTTAACGAGAAACGTAATCCACGATGAATTTCTGTACCCTCAACTGACCGACACGGAGCAACCAGCCAACAGTGAACTCCAGTTAGTTGTGGGAAAATTACACTTAGCCTTAGATTTTAAGCGTCTTTACGAGTAAAACAACCGTTCCCCCTCCTATGCAGATGGGTCCCAAAAGGGCGAATCGGTGCGAAAGCATGCTCAATACACGCACATGGGGGAGCATACCCCGTCTTCAAGCAGCAGCATAAACATCGCCGGCAGCAAAACATGCTTAATCTCTTCCCGGTGCCCAGCACGCGCCAGCGAACCAGCCGTAGCGATCGTAAAGTGCATAAATTTATGTGTCCATGACCTGCCCGCGTAAGCCACCGTACGGTGCCACGGGTTGTTTCGCACGGCCCAAGTCGTACGACCCGCCCAGCTTGGGAGAGAGCAGATGGACCAATGTAGCCCCAGCTCCCTGTGTAGGCTTGTATGGTATCTTTCGTTTGCGTGAGAATTACAAATGGAGCTTCATAAAGTTGCGAAACTATTGTTTCCGGGTGGTTCTTTCGCTTGTTTTTTTTTGTGAAAACGGATCGTTTCGCTTCAAACGTACAGTTGCCGGTTCGGTGCTGTTGGTTTGGCAGTGATTTGTGAATTGGATTTAGGTACATTTTAAACTTTGTTACGAATTTGTCATAGCAGAGTCGTAATTAGGAGGGTAAAAAAGGCTCCTGCAGTTATATTTAATAATTGCGACCCATGTTTGTTTTAACCATTACTATCGACAATTATGTGTCATCAAGGCATTAAAAATCTACCTCTCAGAAAGAGTGGTGCAGTTGAGAAAAAGGACTATTTAATAGCGCACACTCTTTGAGCCTTTCATCAAAACGGAGAAGGAAACGTTAACATCATTTCGCAATTAAAGTTAGTAATTAAAAAGGCATCCTCAGCTAAGCAGAATTTTAATAGGTGTCTGCATGATTAAAACTCATCTTGGGTGGTGTTTTGAGGCGTGCGGTAGGCAAAAAGGCAAAGGGTTAAAAACAATAACGACACACCCTTGTTGGCAACCGCCAGGGTTAGCTTTATTATTAAGCGCGCGCAGTGAAGGATGCTAACATTGCTGCCAGGCGAACGATAATTCCCCTCTTCCTGTGCTGCACTGGGACCCACACAGAAAGGTTACCGGGGTTTATTTTTTTGGTTTTTGCTATTTTTGCTGTTAGTATTAGTTAATTTTCCATTTTTTTCTTTCCACCCGTTTCTTGCCCTAGCTACGAGTGACAATATTTAATCCCGCACTAATCCTACCTCAAGAAGGAACCTGCAACACTCGCACCGTCGTCACCTGCTTAAGGGCTTGTTTACCGTGGGCCTAGCTTTATTTGCATTTACGGGGATACTTTTCGGCTGCAGCTCGCAGAACAGCGAATGGAAAAATTGTTAACCAAAAGGTTAATGGTTTTCTCTCTCTCTCTCTCTCTCTCTCTCTCTCTCTCTTTAGAACTTTTTACCCTTCTGGACAGCAAATGGATGTGGTTAGATTAATATTGCAAAATAGGTAAACGAGGGCTTTGGGTTGTGTTTTAGCCGGTTTTTTTTGTTGTTGTTCTGGAACATGTTTTGTTTCCAATCCAATTATCTATTCGGGCAAACAAAGGGTGAGGTGCAGGTTTAAAAAGATCCACTCACAACAACATTGTAATGTAGTTATAAAATGTAGAAACAAAACAACGAAAAATCAAACCATTTTACGGCCAGATTACACAACACAATCTCACAACAAAGGATGGTGGGCGGCCGGGGGTTGTAATAGGAAACGGCCTAATGTACCACGGCTAAATGTCTTTCGCTGTACGATACACTAGCAGTAGCAGGCTGTAAAGTGAAGATTTCCGCCGACTTCCGTGCCGTGCCGTCCGGCTGCCCGGCCTGCGGTATTTGCTCGATAAGTTGCTTTTCCATTTATCGTTTTTCGCTGCCAGCCATTTATGTGTGTGTGTGAGTGTGTGTGTGTTTGAACGGAAACACACTGGCTCAGGACTACCCGCTACCCGTGGCCGGCAGCAGGTCTAGTGGTGGTTGCGCTTTCTTCGGCCAGGATAAATTTACATATCAAATTTAAACAAGCGCCGGGGAAATTGCGGTTGATTGCGGCCGTTTGCTGTTGCGTTTCGTGTATGGTGCTTGTTCGTTCGCCCTGGAAGGGGAAGGCTTTAGGAAAGGTAGCTAAAAGACCATCCCCTTCTCTCCATTTGCAAACCGGCGCACCTTAACGCTGAAGTGAAATGGGCAGTGAAGGAGAATGGTAAAGACACGGACACGGCCCTGCCGGAAATGGGGTTAAATGGGTAAAGTTCCGGTATTTATTTTTACCTGCACAATCATGCGCAAATTGAAGAAGAGCATAGTGTAAAAGTAACGAAAAAAGGCATGTTCGTCGCGCAATAAGGAAGAAGTAAAATAAGAATAAAGATAATAAAGATAGGATAAGGTATACGACACATTTTAAGCTTAAAACAACTCATTTAAATATCATACATCCCTAGAAATAGTAAATTAAAATGAATGTTGATACAAAGCACGCTGACGATACGGAAATTAATTTATGATTTATCACGTGCTGATGTGTACCACGACCAGAGAAGGCATCATTAATCAGCGAGAAAGAAAAATGCCTTTCCAAACGAAGATACCCACTACCTCACACTCATCGAAAAGCGTACGGCGAGCATCTCGATCACCACGAGCGCTTCGTTTTATTAAATTATGGTGCAAGCGGTAAAATCTAGACTGGGAAGGGGAAAATTTCATCAAACGAAATCTGGCCCATGTACGCATTGCTCCTAATTAACTCGAGCGCTTCAGCAAACGAGGCGAAAAAGTTTGTTCCCACACTACGAAAGTACACAACTGGGTTTCTGGTGAATTTTTCATCAAAATGTATGCTTTGCTCGTTTGCCGCTTCGGTGTAATCAACGCGCACACATTTTCAAACGCGATCGCGTTAAATACGCGAAACAGCAAATAGTAATCCGTTCAGCCGGCGCGCGAAGCATGTGCAAACCCAGCCCACCAGCCGAAGGCAAAGGATGATTATTCATTCTCATTTACCTTTCTAGAAACACACACACACACGCATACACACACATACACAAATTGTTATGCCGTTTGCGTGGCTCGCGTCTAGGCTAGGGGTTGAGAAAGCGTTGCCACGCTCGGTGATAGCAAGATCCCGTTTCGGAAGAGCGTTGTGCTGCTTCGTTGCTGTATCTTCCCATTGCTCGCTAGGCTTCCGAGCCCTGTGGTTCGCCAACCGGTAGACAAATAAAGTTTAATAGCAAAGATATGTATAATCCAACGGTGAGAATTAATTATAACGCTGTGCTAACCGGCGTGTGAACACGCGGTGGCACGGTGGATTGGAGAACGAGATTTCAGCCGGTGCTCTAGCAGGCAAGGGCGGTAAGAAAACTGGACCACAAGCAACGTGACACCAACGACAGGTGGTGGTGCTCGAAGACGCCACGCTGTGTAGTGTGTGGTTTTCATATTCTAAGCCGTAGCCACCCCACGGTAGATACCATTTTTCACCAGCACCCCTGTTTGGTGCTGTATCAGTAATCAGGGAACGATCTGTCGCTTGGTTGGTGGTGCGTGGTTGTTAGTTTAGCGCTCGGTGGGCGAGATTGTAGCTCCACCACGCACGACAACACCGACGACGACGAGAATGATGATGATGAGAATGGTGATGGTAATGGAATTTACTCACGACCACCTCGCACCACCAGGCTTCCTTTTTTGGCGAGCGTTGTCTCAGTGGGATCCGATGCTCCTGCAATCTACAAAGAATGGGGCGGCGTTGCATGTTATCAAAAACTCCTGTTCCCGGTCTTTCCCGCCTATCGGACCCTGGAAATGCACCATGTGTTTGATTTAATGCAATTTTTGCCCCAAGAAACGGAAGCTTTATTACGCGAACGTACAACGTATAATAAATATCCAATCCTCACAACAGGTTTACACAGCACGTGTTGAGCGATTTATAACGCTGCACTGTAACAGTTTCGTTCGACGCGGGTTAGTAATTTCAAACCGTTCTCACCCCCCCTCCCCTCCCTCCTTACCTGTTGCCATGGTGCTACAAGCTACGTACATGAGCAAGGCAAGATAGCAAGCGACGAAGCCCGCACCTTAAGCCCCTTAAGCGGGAAGAGCAAATCCATCGGAAAAGCGCCCCATAAACCGTACGCGATCAGATTAACGAACACCGTGAACGATGGGACATTTTGATTAGCAGGTGCAGGAAACGTATGGCTGCCAAAAAGAGAGAAAAAAAACCGCTCCACTCCCTGCCCTCCTCTGTCCCTTTCCGGCTTATTTAAAATGGCGCCATCGCGCAACCGGCAGACTGCAAGTAATCGCAGGGATTAGTGATAAGCTTGGCGGTGTCGCGGTGTCGACTATTAAAATTGACTACCGTATGTTGGTAGCCCCGGTTTTTTTTTTGACTAGCCCGCAAGAAAGATCAAAATTGTGGCTGTGATTTCGTGCGCAATTGGCACAATTTTGTAACAGCTTTATAGCGCAAGTTGCGGAGGTAGCAGCAGCAGCAGCAGCAGCAGCAAGCAACCCATTTCCGGATCTTGCATGATTGCGGGCAATACTTTCTAGGCGCAAGGAAACACCCCGTGTGTGTGTTGGTTGTGGAAAGATTTTGACTTTTCGCCTTCGCTAAACATATGCTCTGGCGGACGCGTGTTTGTTACTGTGCTCCGGTGCAGCGGTCAATCCACTGTGCTCCGACGTACCGGGAACTGTAATGGAAGGTGCGCCGCCGTTGCAGGTAAGAAATTATGAAGCATATTTTACCGCATTTTGAGTGCATTTACCAAGCGGTAATTGCCTTTGTGTTAAGGGTGAGCAACCTTCGTTGTTGGCATGAGGCATACACATCAAGCTAAACGGTGGCATGACATGAGCCAGCGTGTTGCAGCATAATCAACAGTTTGTTTGTGTGTTTCCGGCATCAAATGTTGCGCCGATTATCTGAAGTAATTGTGCACTTTCGTGTATGTGTTTTCTTTTTGTAGTGATATAATGAACACATCAAGGTTGAGATATCTAAACCTTCTAGATGAGGATATCATTATTAAGGAGTGGGGCTTGCATTTGCTTGTTTCGTGTATTGCCAGAGGGTTTGCATCATTTTTTTTTTCGAAAAGTTTGTTGAAATTTAGGGTTTCCCAACAGTATGAGAACTTACAATGTTGAAAATGAATATCAATTTGTTTGCCAAAACAGGTGGACATCGGTGTGGGAGAGCTCCCATAAAGAAGCTGCTGTGTTTGCGAGAGTGATTTTTTCCTTATACTACCATCACCATAGCTCTGATCCCAACACAAAAGAATATAGAGAAACGTGATCCTCAACAGCGGACAAGCTTCGCAAACATCGCGTAAGTGTTTGGCTCGCTTCAGCAGACGGTCGTGCAAATAGTGCTGGTACAACACCGCCAACTGGAACCATCTGGTTACTGGGCCCTTCGGCGGTGAAACGCTCCATGCGGGTTTGCGTTCAATTTTACGACACTCGAACTCGATCGATCGACGCTTCCGGCGCCCGAGCTTTCGATTCGATGCTTCCCCGGTCTCCCACCTACCCCAGGGGGGGATTGGTCCCAACGAAGCTCGGCAGTTACTTAACGAACAACCAATTACCCGGAGCAGCTTGTGGGTGGGTGGGAGCAAACGGTCGGATCGAAGCACGGGGGCTGGAAGCAATTTCACTAATTACGAAAGCGTCACCCTTCCCGGTTGTCATACCGGGCTTCTGTTTGGCTGTGGGCGAGCGCATGCAAAGCACTCTAGGCGTTGTGGGTGGAAGTGTGTCTGTGTATGTGTTTGTGTGTACGAGACGCTGTTTCGGCAGCGTTCCTTCGTTCGGCTTAATTTCCTGCCGCCCTGCGAAGAACAACGAATGACCAGTCTTAAATGGGCGGCCAGAGCATTGCCTACCCGGTGAGCATGCTGCTGGCTAAATTGTCGGTTGCTCCAGCCTGCCGAGTGAGGCTGTGGACCGGGTGGCTGTGGCAAAGCCAACCCCCAGTTGAAGTGAAAAGTTTATTATCACTAATACCACCTTCATACACCCTTTCCTTGGCCGGCCCACTCACGCGCGTTGAGGAGGTCTTGAGGGTTTGGGCGGAACCGAGGGGACAAAGGACAAAGTGTCCACAAGCGAAGCCCACGGTCCGGCTCAGAAGAAGCTCAATGTGGAAAGTAAATAAAGGACGGGGATTTAATTCTATTTGCCCAAAACATCCGGTCGTTAGTTGAGCCGGTCGGCCCTTGCCGTTCGTCCCACTCGTCGTCGGCTCGCGACCGGTCACTTTCGGTGCTTTTTTTTTTGCTTTTGCCCTCCTCCCGGGGGAATCCTCTTCCCCGTACTGATGCTGTTTACTCCGTGCACTGGTGGAGGCAAACAGCAGATAAAAACAACAGATGGGGGGAAAAGGGATGGGAAAGCCATCGATGGGAAAATCTTTTGAAATCGCACTTATTATTACGGTCACGCTCGTTTGTTGCACTTTTGTTGGCACAGACACACACACACATACAAAACTTCCTCTGTCCAAGCATCTCTCCGGCCCGTCTGTGTGGTCGGCATTGTGACGACGGTGCCCAACAGCAGACAGCGCGCGGGGGGGTGGGATGATTTTTAATTGGCGAAAATAAGCGGCTTTTGGCTGGTGTTATCCTTCATTACGAGCTGGTACGAGGGACGGGTCCGTGTTTGGGTGTGCCGCTGTGTGCGCAATAAATGATGACAGATTGGTGCGGCATATTTACGAGCCTGACCTCGGCACAGTCCGGGCCAATAAAAAACACGCACTCTCCGCTTGCCCTCCACACGACCGAACTCCTCCGTAAACATTGCGGAACGCAGAAAGCGGAGCGGGCGAGAAGCGATCAAATGCACACTAAAAAAGGCCACACGCACAGGGCACAAAAGCCGGAGTGACTATCGCCAACTTGTCCCCAGGAGTGGAGTGGAGCCGCTTTTGTTGGCCTGGCCTGGTGGTAGCGTTGATGGCGATGTGTCATTGTGGACATTCCCGAATGGGGAGATGGAAAAACGGGAGCGGCCCAACGAGGGCATGGGAGTTGGGAAAATGGCAACTGAACGAGCAACAGCTCACCAGCCTGCGAACGACAAAAGCGAACGAATGCGAACTCATCTGCAAAGAGGCGGGTGGTGTGGCGGGTGGTTTCAGTAAGTCCCTGTAATGAGTGATATTTAAGGCGGCAAAATTAATGACCACCACGCCATCGTTTCAAAGGGGAGGGAGCAGAGAGGGATGTGATCGGTGGGTGTGTGTGCGATGGCAATAACTGAAGCGGAGTAAAGATCGGGGTAAATTAAATCTGTTTTTCAGCGAATTGTTTTATGTGCTAGTGAGCACTATTATGTCCAAATGGGGGGAGGGTGTATCGCTTTTTTGTTGCTGGTGTGCTCTGTGGTGTGGCTCCTTTTCAGTGTGGGTGTTTTGTTGGGGTGATGCTGTCCAAGGGCATTATAATGATTTCGTTTGATCTGAAAATGGACGTTAACGATTCGGTTGAATGAACACGATTCAGTTCTTGGTACGTGTGATTGTTTCGGCAACGCCTATTGAATAAGACTGAGCATGGCGTTTAATTATTAGGCCAGGAAGGGTTTATTGAGTTTACGTTTTGATAAACGAACAATATGGTTGTGGAGAAATGAATGGCCAGTGGCAGAATGGAGAAACGGTTGCGTCCCGAGTGTTCTGCACGGTTGTTAATACATTTTCAATTTATGATCATGCCATCAGTGGAGTTAACTTCACAGACGGAGTGTTGTTAAGTTTTATGGCTATTTTTTGTTTTTTTTTTCTAGATTTAAAATATTAATATATTAAACAAGTTTCAAGTATCGGAAACAACAGAGAAGAATGTATGTTCATAAAAGGATTAAACTGATTGAGTGTAATGAGGACACCTTTTAATCTAGGTTGTTATTTGGCTCACTGATTAGTTCACTTATAACGAGATAGCTACTTCTGCGTGGACAGGATACGCAGGTCATTTGAACCAATGACATGTATGATGTAAATACGATTGGACGATTGGAGGATGGAGGATGTGTGCAAATCGTATTTTGACATATCGATCTAAAGCTATTAATAGCTCTGTATCGAGGAGGTTTTTATCTATAAAGCCTTTTCTAGAGTGCCATTAATTACACCCTTAAGAGATTCAATATCTCTTAATTATTCAAAAGCTCTGTGCTCAAGCATTTAACTTATCTTTTCCATGCTACTGATTTACACCATCAACTCTTTATAACATTTCTCATTATACACACAATAGTTTTCGTGCACTCAAATTGACTTTAATTCAGCTAATTCAGCGTGTCCGAAATCACCTGCTCCGCCGTCCGACTACACAAAGGAATGTGTGATAAAGGGTAATTGTAATTATGTATCTCTTGCTGGATGATTGCCACTGGCCACTCCCTTACCGGTGTGTTTTCCATTTTGTCGTGTCTCACTGTGAACGATGTACATCTCGGACGGAACTGCTCGATTTTCGTTGAATTTCCCCGACCCGGCTCACTGTAAGATATAACACCAAGCAAATTGTCGTCCGTGGCGAAACAGTACGAGCTTGCTGTTCTACTTACAGCCAGCCGAGAGCGAGGTTTGTGCAGCTTGCGTTCTACACTATGACACTGGGACCCACTTTCACATCACTTGCTTCACCCGCGAATGGATAGGGGTCTGCTCCCTTCTATTACGTTCTATTCCGTACGCTTGAAGAATGCAATTTTGTGGATGACCTCCAGCTACTGCTTTGTTTTTTCGTTCTATTCTCCAAACTTTCTTCACTGTGCAGTTCACTGTTTTTACACTAACACTTGCTGCTGGAACGGATCGATGGTGTGCTGAAACAAAAATGGGGTAAGTGTCTGTTGCTCTCTGAGTTTTTTTTTGTTCCATCTTCTACATAAAATTAATCTCATACGGGCGGTCATACGATGGAACGAGCGTACGGTGTGGCAAAACGAGGCAGCAAGCGACGAACTCTCTGTCGAAATCAGAATAACTGAAACTACCTTACAACGTCCGTCCATCTGTTTCACGGTACCGACGATATAGGCACAGCGAAGCAAAAGGGGTAGCCGAACCACAGGGGCTCGGTCTTTCCCAAACCAAACCGAATGAAGGACCAGTCGCTCCCCGGAGGCAATAAAATGAGCAAAACTTTTCCTCGAATGAGTCGCCCGTCGCCTGTCGCCCTGTACCGGTGCCTTCCCGTTTTAGCCACACCACAACCACAACCAACCGGGTCATCAATCCGGACCATCTCCGGTTCATCTCAGTGTGCCTGTACGCCGTTCCGCTTTGCTAGATCGTACGGGCACGGCGTTACGGAAATGATGAAACTTTTGTCACCAATTTTTAGACAACACCGCTTACCGAAGCGCAAAGGCAAGCGTGCGTCCATTCGGTAGATTTTGATCCCCCATGCGGTTTTCCGAGGCGCTTTAGCAGGGGCGGGTGGTAAGAAACACAGACATGCTGTCCAGCGACGACACTTTGTGTGTGTGTGTGTTGCCCGTCAGAACTGAACTAAGGTTTGATGAACCATTTGTGCACAAAGTGCGGAGGAAAGTTTTGCCGACGTACAACGAAGTGATGCACTGGGGACCATCCTTTCACCATCCCCTGTTCAGGGATCTTACCTTCGTCTACATGCAAATCAGCATGCCAAACGCCTAGATTGTCGTGAAAGAAAATGGAACCGAAAAGTTTCCAGTACCCTCTCGACCGCAAGCGAGTTGTGCGAGGAATGTGCCGTGTTGTTTGGGCAAGTATGTGTGCTCATTAAGCCGAACACGAACAGATTTGGTCACATGGGCTTTGGTTGTGAGATTTTTCGAGAGGGTTTTAAATTTTAAAATTTCAAAGAAAACAAAATGAACACAAAATCATGTCCATGTAAACTGCCACTGTTTTGCAGCAGGGTGTAATTGAATGTTTGTTAACTACACGCGTGCTCCAATAGCCCTGTTTGCTAAGCTGACACAGTTCTCACCGGGAGCTAATTTATACCCCAGATTTTCCTCCGTTTCAGGCTGTCCTCTGTCCGCTTTTCCACCTTCAGTCATAAATTTATCCAATAAATCACATATAGTTAACCGCGGAAGTATCATTAAAGCCATCGATGGCGCTGTCGCGTGAAGGCCACCACTCGCTGTAGGGTTGCCGAAGAATGTTCCATTCCCCCACTGGCAACAACAGCTGCTAACTTTCGTAGATGATTCCGCCTTCTAAATCGGCCCGATCCGTTGAACTGAACCTACTATTATTCAGCAAATAGTTTTACGCTTCCCCATTTTGCCCGTACCTTTATTATTGGGATGGTGCATGATTTATGGTCCGCAACCACCGTGCAACCGCTGGACATGTCTTGGGAACTAGCGAGCCCCGAAACACACTCTCTCACACACACACACATAGGCATGCGGTTGAGCTGCGGCTTGTGGCTTAAGGCTCGAAGGGAAGGGGAAGTCGAGAAATCGGTCGGGACCTTCTTCGAAGCATTGCGAAACCGGTCACCGGATTTCGGTTTCGATTCGTCGTCAATAATACGTGCACGGAAGCCACGACATTGGCGATGACGATTTGGTTTGCATGCAGGGAAGCGCGGGAAGCAGAGCAATTGAACCGCGGTTCAAACCCTTTGACGCGAACGGTGCGGAAACGGTGGTTGGGTGTGGTATTTTCTTTGTGAGCCTCGCTTCACAACGTTGCCTTTTCGAAGGTTGTGTCGATTGTGGCCGGATTTACTGCTACGCTGCCGGTGTGACGGGGTGTGGTTGTAAAGCATGGGAAACTTTACGACGCTAGCCGGCTGGTGTTTCGTTTGGCGTTTCGGGAACGAAAGCCATCGATTGAAGGGATCCAGCGCTCGCTTACCGGATGACCCAGATACCGGAAACCCTTGAGCGCACGGCATGGTTTGAATACGAAATTCCAAAACCACTGAATGATTCGTCGCCTGGATGCGTCTAAAATATGCATACGATCGAACCGTGACGGCATTGGGAACGGTTGATCGAAGGGGGGGGGGAGAGGGAAAGCGAACTGAGTAGAAACGGGGATTTAAAGGGAAAGCTTGTTCCACGCTATCGCTTCCACCTTTCATCGCTAAAGTGTCCCCGGAAGTGGCTGTTGGTCGGGTGACATGTGTACGTGTGTGATCGAAATTATTTTCCAATAAATTGAATTAAGACACCCCTACCCGCATTCGAACAAAGTCAGTTAAGTGTGCTTCAATTCATTCCACAAAAGGGGTCCTGATAGATTTTGATGAGCCCGTGCGTGGCTTAACGGGTGGGTAGTAGATGGTTGGGTTTGGAAGTTGTTATCCACCAATGCTGGTTCACCCCGTGGGGGAAAAGGGCATTTTTATTATTCACTAGGCAGCAGCCGATACAACCAGGAGAGGGAAAGTTTGATTCGACTCCTTTCAAGACGCGCTATTGAATACGAGCCATCAAATTGGTACTTAAATTGTCTCATTAAATTTGCACCAAATTGTTTCGTGGTTTGGTTGGGTTTTTTGTTTCACTTCCTTTCCCTGGTTTGTCAACAAATTGAGTGTTTGAAGAGGAAGCACACATACATAGCATGTTCAATGCATGCGGGTGCAGATTAAACTGTTAACAGCAGCACTTGAAGATAAGAGCGATGGCTGTTGCGGGTCTTAAGCACGTAGCTTTACGTAATGACAGCGCCTCGTATTCTGTAATAAAATGCTTGAATTAATTAGTAGCTGGAGAGCATTACCGCTTTCATCATGCATCAACAAATAGGTGACGTTAAAAATGCGACGTGGTCGTAAAGTTTTCTGCAATCGTAAAGCTATTGTTTTCCATTTTAAGTCTTGCAGGAGAAATGAAGAGTGCGTTTTATGCATTGAAATGAGTGTAACACGCTTTTGGAACACACTTTTGCATTGAATGTGCAATGTAGAGATTAATTTAATTCATAAAACGAGTATTTGGGTTGGGGGGTTTAAATTTGTTTTCGATCCCTGGTTTTGTTTGATCAATATTTTTGTATATTGTATAAAGAAGCAATCATTTTGTCTTTTTTTGGAACAAGCACAATACGAATCTTATTACAAAATGTGAAAACAGTACAATATTTGTCAAGACCTACTGCTGCACAATATAATGCCAAACAAGCAATCTGTAGCATAATGTTCACAGATGTTCATGTTTTGCTAAAGTTGAATATTGAAATAGTTTTCCCTGAGTTGTCAAACACTTGTCAGAAGCAAAAAAAAACAACTTTGAAACCAGCAGCCAACGAACAACGTAACCAAACGAACAAGAGCGGTAAAAAGAATTTTGTAACTTATTTACAACACAAGTGTAACGTCTGAGCGTTACGTTGCTGGAAAATGCTATAAATGTGACATAGTAGCATATCTGCTATACAGCACTTATTATAATACACACTATCAGCTATAGACACATCGTAACACATTTCGGAAAGCCAAACCACACCATTGTAACACATTCATTATAACACATTCAGCAAATCAGATCATACCATAGCACCGCAACCGGAAGAGTTCAGGCCGTCCATTCAAACAAATAACAGACGTGACACACTTATCCAAAACAACCGAAACGGGCAACATAAGCAATTCAAGCGTTACTGCAGCAAAGTGGACAAACAGAGAACGCATAGCAACTTATTGCTAAAAGCGCAGTGTAGGCAAAGATCGACGAACGCACCCGTTCTTTAGCTAGAACAGTTTATACTTTCCAGAACCTTCGTAAAAACATAGACACCTCACTCCAATATAATGTATAAATTGCACCTCATATCAATAACCTTTAATTAGGACAAAAACACATTCCAAAACCAAATGTACGAAACTTATTGAGTATAAATAAAACCAAATCCGACCGTGGCAGTCAGATTCGTTCGGACTGTCAGGATAGGACTATGCCCATCCAACATCTATCGACTTCTCATTTAAAGAGTTTAGTTATGTCCCCCTACCCAAGGTAAGGCTTCTAAACTCCAACGTTTCCAGAAAGGGAAACCTCCTAAAGGTTTCTATGATCGCCTGGACGATCAAGTGTCGAAAAGTCCGCTGCGAACAAAGTGTTATTCAACCTCGATACTTGTCAGCGAAACACTGACCTACCACGATGGTACGCGTTGATCAGTTGTACCGTTGTACGCTCATCAGATTACATGGCGACCGCATCAAAAACCGAACATACTATATGGCGATCATAGCTATCTCTTAACCCATTACAACATGAGGGCGAAATTTCAGTCAAAATTTGGTTGGATAAAAAAAAGAAACTTTTCTTCTTGAAAATAGAACAAATTTACGTTTTCAGATTGTTCCTTATCAAAACACAGTACATCTTCAACCATTAAAACTTTTACTTTAAACGCCCTTAAAAAAAAAACAAACACAAACTTAACAAAAACGTATCGCTTCTTATAAAGAAAACCCAACTTTTCCGCCTTGAAATAGCGAAACAGTGTTGCTCTTGCTCAACGAATGATGGATTGCGTTATCAATAGCGTTCGATTACAGCGCAGCGTAGACGAAGAGGGAAAGAACAGTGGAAGCTAAAAGATAACATCTTGCTTTCGAACGCATTTTCTTTTTTTGCTGATTTGCGCATCAAATCACTGTTCTTTTGTGTGTAGAAAATTACTTTCAGTTTGCAGGAGAACGCTTTACAAACGCATCGTGGTAAGTACTGCGCCTTCTTTTTCTGTCTGCCTGCGGGAATCTTTTGATTACACGCGTTCGCTTCATGGTTCAACTCGGGTTTGAAACCAGGATGAAGTCATCGATAGAGATTCCTGAACATTATTACACTTCCCTTTGCTCCCCCAAGGGGACCACAAAATGGGGGTAAAAGTTTGAATTAACTTTGTGCGGAAAACAAAAACATACATCCCATCCTTTCTCGCTGCAGGCGGAGAGCGTTTGCACAAACATGGAAAAACAACTGTAGACGAGATGCTTGCCAGGCGGTGGGTGAGCTCGTGTGTGTGTGTGTGTGTTTGTTTGAATGTTATCAAGAAAAGGGAAGCAAGATTCATCATATAATTGGGGAGGTTCCACGTTGGTTCCCCAGATGTGATACGCTTTAACTGGATTCGTTTAAGGGAAGTGGTGCTGCTACTCGAAGGTCGGTAGAGCAAACAAACATCGGTACATCGCGTGCGCGCGGTGGAAGGAAGTGTGTGGAAATGACCACCAACGGGTAAGTTGATTAAACGGTGACTTCGTGGACAGTGTACAAACAACTACGAACGGAAAGCTGATTCGAGGCCAGTAACGAAGCATTTACTGCAACAAGATGGATCGTTTTGACCTGGTTTGACCGTACAGAGGGGACGCGTATATAGTAAGCTGTGTGTGTGGGTCTACGATGAAGTAAGACCTTGAACCGCATCTTTGGGCAAATGTGTACTATCTTCTTACATAGCAGCGATAGGTAAACAGCGATGCGAAGGAGCAAGGCGTTGAAATGGACGAGACGCAACAATGATGCCAGGCAAAGGAAGGAGAAAGAAAACACCAGAGGAAGCTAACAAATCTGGCCGAACTCGACCGGAAATTAACATCCTGAGGCTTTTGGGGGGATGGACAGCAAACTGGACCGGTGGGAAATAATCACAGCCAGCCAGGACAGGCGAGCGCCCGCGCGCGCGCGTAAAGAAAACATGGACACCCATTATTATGCTTCCACTGGCTCGACTCGGCCCTAAAGCCCTAGGGGTGGGTGGCAGTGGTTGGCAAAAGAAGGCAGTAAGAGGCAGAGGGCTTTACTCCTCCGAGACACACCTGCCCGAGATGCTGGGAGACACAACGCACCCACAGTGTGCGGGACCGAACGTACGACCGGTGAGGTCGACTTTTTCCATCAATTTGCAATTTAATGGAAAAAGCCAATCCGAATGGGAGGGTGGTGGTGGTGGTCACTGAAAGGAGCAGCCCAGGGGAAGCGAAACTGGGCAAACACGAAGGAATCAAATAATTTACCCCAAATATTGCACCATTCCGCCAAACCCCGGGTCGTTTGGAAAGGAAAAGGAAAGACCGCGGTAGAGTCGTCCTGTTGCGCCATTGTTTCCACGCTTCGGTTGTTTTCTTATCCATTCCAGCCGAGCCCCCAGGGGAGGGGAGCGGGGGGAAAGGGAGAGAACGTGTTCGGTGTGCTGAGCATGGATAATGCGCGCAGCAGAGACACGGCAGATGTAATGCGTCTTGCCATGTTTCACGCACGCACGTGAAGAGAAAATAGATAGACGCTGGGGATGTGTTGTGTAGGCAAACTGCAACCGAAATTGCCCTTGGACCCACGGCAAAAATGATGTCCAGTGATGGGACCAAAGGAGGGGTGCTATGGTGGCTGTTTAATAATCGAAATACTTCACTGCTCGGACGCCCCTCGCCATTGAATGGCAGTTCGCGGAAGGGACTCCCAATAATGGACACGAGTGACAGGCTCGTAAGGGCGCGTGGGCCCTTCCCCGGATGGAATGCTTGTATGTTTGCATTATTGCGCTTCCGCTCCATTTCGGACGCCACCCGACGGTTGGACGATGCGAACCGGCCCTACAGGTTGCACGGGAGCGGATGGTTCGGATGAAACAGAAATGCCAACGAAGTTTTTCCTTCTCTGTTTTGCCTGAGTATGAATTGTTGTTCGCTTTCGTTTTTCTTTATCATTCTGCCCGCCTGCCCGCCTGCCAGGGCAACGAAGAAGCTACATTATTGTTGAATGTTTTCCATTTCCTCATCCTCTCTGCACAAATTATCGTCCCCGGCATCCGTACAATTCCCTAATCTTCTATCTTTCCCTTTTTGCATGGCGGGGCGAACTGTAAACTGAAGATAAAGATGAAGAAATATGGCATACGCTGCCACGGGGAAAACTTAAATCATAAATTTTCTTTCGAATGCGCAATATTTGCTTTTATTTTTCCCTTGCAGACTTCTGCTGGATTTGTGTGTGTGTGCCCGCTCGTGGGCGGAATGCGTGCGTTTGCTTTTCTTATTTTTTCCCAAGCCGTTGGGATTCGTATTATTGCAATAGGATATTTTCCTTAAAAATTATTTATTTATTCGGAAACATGTATCCTCTCCTACTGGATTGCATTCGTTTTGCTCGAGGCAGTGGTTGGAATAAAACATTGGAGAAATGGTGCCTCTGCTTTGAAAATATTTGTTAAAAAAACCCTATATTTGTGTTTGTCTGCTTACATACAATCAAACGGCTGTATTTGTTGAAGTATTTGCTCTAATATTAACATTAAATTACACAGTTTTGTTGAACTTCAGCCCTCAGAGGGTGCTTTGGAGCACTTTGAACGTTGTTAGTTGATTTTCGGTTGTTCTCTCCAAGGGAGGAAAACAAACAGAAAGTGCCATTTGAGGCCTCAGCTCATGAACCTTCTGGGAAAGAGCTTAAAACAAAGCGTTCAATTGACATACCCAATTTAATCGATTTAATCTTTTGTCTTTAAAGATCTAGATGATTCACCCATAGCAGTGCTTTAGGTAACTAAGCCATGCGTTTGACCCTTATGATGTAATGTGTAAATCAGGATGCGTAAAAAAGCTTTAATTTTTTAGTGTAACCATTTCCTTTCCTGCCTTTTTCGTTGTTTATTTATTTGATGGAGTATTTTATGTTAATAATGGTTCGAATTTTCACCTCCACTTCCCCCGGGATCATTTACGCAAACAAAGCTTCGATTCACCGGGTTGCGCCAATCAGTTTTCCAACCAACTGACCAACCTTTCCCAATAGCGGCGTAAATAACGTGACTGCGTGCCGATCGCGCACGCTGTGCGTTGTGCCTGTAGCGCAACGATGATACCACACAAAACAAACACATTATTTAAAGGGTAAAGGCTTGGGGGGATGGGGAAAAAAGTTTTCAGCACCCAACAATTGAAGCGCAATAGAGGGGAAAAAAATGAAAAAAAGAACTCCAAATTGTGAGAGCTACAACAACAGGCGTCGAATTCACCATAAACACGCGCGCTGGATTCGTTCCGATGCGCCACCCATGAATCCCCGCGGCGACCGTGTCGAAATTGTGTCGCTTTAACACGCGGCGCGCCAAATAAATGTGGCACATGTAGCGTGCATAAATATACATTCCCATGCTAATGTGTGAGCCCGCTCCTGCACAATCGTCGGCGGTATTGGGTGGCAACTGTTGGCAACTGTTGGAATATGTACGTACGTACACACATGTGCGCAATTCCAAGGAACCAGAGGGGAGGGGAAGGAGAGTGTGTCAGCCTGGACGGGGTAATGTTATCACTAGAATCGGTTTTATTTTTTATTTCGCCCTAGCTCTTGCTTCTCGTTAGGTTTGTTTACACTTTAGCTCGTTGCTGTTGTTGATGTGTTTTTATTTTATTATTACGATTCAGCCCGCACGTTCGACCGCTTAACCAAATGCGGTGGGGAAAATGGCTATTTTGGTGATTATTTTGTTCCACCAGCCGGTCGCTACCCCTCCTTTTGGGACGTTTGAACTGCGGCCGGCAAACAAATAAATAAATGTCCGTCAGCATGATGACATACTGGCGGTTTGTATGAGCTGCTGCTGTGAGTCGTTTTTCGCAATAAATCAACATCACATCACATTGACACGTTCCATCACGTTCGTTCAACGGCGACGTGGGTTGTCTCCCATTTGGGGCCCGTGCCATTTTCCGTGCTCGCACCATCTGAATATGATGCTGCCGTATTCAATCGTTTCCTGTAAATGAATGGGTTTCCCTCACTGGGGGGAAAGGAAGGCAAGGAATAATTGTATGCATGATATGTCCGGGGCACGAGTCGTCCTGAAACACTTCATCATGTTTTGGCAGCACAAAAAGGGGGGAGTGGGGGGGGGGAGGATTTTCAAAAAGAAAACACACACACAAAAAAACAAATTTGTTTGTCACCCTCATCCTGATGATGTTCTCACGAAATGAACTTCTTGCTCAAGTGTGAGACTCGGGGTTTGGATGCTACGAGCCGCACCAACGAGCCACACTCGAGCTTTAACAGGCACAATAGCTATCGACGTCGTCTTATTATTCATGCATCTGCCAACTCCCTTGGGGTGGGGAGTGAGAGGTTGGATAAATTCCACGCTGCAAGACTTGGACGAGGAACAAAACCCATCAAACTATCCTTCCGGAACGTACCGAAGGCCACAAAAGGTGATCTCATCCATTGCGAGATGCCATCCCTTGGTGCACGGAGGAAAAGGCGGGGGAGTTTTCATCGATTTGCATTTGCACGATGGCTTCCGTGCTGATGTGGTTTGCTGATTTGCTGGTTGCTGTCAGTTTGCGTTCACCACCAGATCCGTTGCTTATCCCTAGGGGGGGAAGAGAGATGGCAAAGGCATGATAAAGTCCATCACTCCGACCCCGGAACGAGCCATCTTAACGACCGTGCGCCAGTGTCCCATAAAGGCTGACCTCACTGTACATCATCGCATCGCCCGAGAGCCGCAATGGCGGTCAAAAGACGGGCGTATTGCTTAATCGATTCTTTCCCTGGAAGTTTGTTTTGTCTTTGTCATGGATGGCGAGTGTTGGTAAGCTGACTGCTGACAGCTCATCGGCAGAAAGTTGTCAACAAGCTTCGAACTATGAAGCAAAACCAGCGAGCAATGCAACTAGTCAGAGGCTAGAACTGTCCTAGTAGGCCGATTGTACAAGTTTTGATAGCTACATACCGTCTTTTATCGTCCATCGTGGTTTATTGTTCGTGTCGTGTTGAGATGTAATCGTAAAAAAAACAACAACAACAATACTATTACCAACCTGTAACGAGAGGAGAAGAAATACCGTATGTTAGCTGCATCTAATCTAATCAATCCGATAAGCATGAATTACGTGAGCTGTATGTGATAGTATGGGGCGCAACGGCAGCGGAGGTGAATGGGCAATCAAACCAGCTGGCAATTTATCTAATGACCGTTCGCCCAAACGAAAGCGAGCAAGCTGGTGTGCGGGGGGTACGATAAAAAATTCATTCATTGCTAGGCTGCACGCTTTCATTTCCTCCAATAGTCAATAATGTTATATATCGGAAGCGCGTCCACCTATTCCACCGTATTTGCCCATATTAACATAACCCCTCTTGCGCCTCTGGCGGGTTG
Source organism: Anopheles arabiensis (assembly GCF_016920715.1). Taxonomy (NCBI): domain Eukaryota; kingdom Metazoa; phylum Arthropoda; class Insecta; order Diptera; family Culicidae; genus Anopheles; species Anopheles arabiensis. Next base: position 15,576,051 of record NC_053517.1, read on the forward strand.
CTTCGAACGTTCCATGCCGTGGATCGAATGGACAGCTTACTCCCCCTTCCATCTCGCCACCGAAACGGATGCTAAACGTGCAGTGGAATCCAATTTTGCTGGCGAGAAAACGCGCGCCTAGCCTGGGCCGGATCGTGGATTCACCCAGCACGCCGCGCCGAAAGGTATGCAATCTTTTCGCATTACCAAGATAAAGTTAATGCCATTATCGTCGTTTCCGTTGTGTGGTGGCCTGTTGGTCTTTTCCTCCCTGTTGTAGCTTTCCTTTCCGCTTCTATTCCCTCATTCTCTCTCTCTCTTTTGCTCCAATGTTAGTTAAAGTTATATCATGGAGTGGAGAAAGAAGCCGCCGCCATAACTTGCCATAGAAAGAAAAAGAAATTTCCACCAAGTGTGTGTGTGTGAGTTGGCGAAAAAGAAAAAGGCCTACCGTATTCACTCACTACTGCCGGCCTGTTCACATTATCATCCTTCCCATCATCATGGTAATCATCGCGATGGCCTCGTACGCAGAAAGCTCACACGTATGCGGGCACACACACACGCACGCATGGGAATACGAGCGTGTTGTAACAAATCGAGATAAAATCGCTTCCAACTGTATGTGTCTGTGTGTGTTGGGTGGTAGTTGTTGGGAGGACGGGACGAGTGGGAGCGGTTGCTATTTGCATGCGTGTAACATGCTTGTGTGCGAGAGTGTGGAATGGTGCGTGATCTCGATATAATAAATGAAATCGAGTTAAAATTGCATACCAACAGGCGCCAGCAACTTCAGCACCGGAACGAGTCTGCATGCGTAGAGACGATTCGAAGCAGGGAGCATAGTTGTTGACGACGACGACGACGACGACGAGGTGAAGGAAGTTGATGATGATGATGATGATGGTGGTGGAAAAAGCTGTAGTCTCGACTGGCGCCTCGAGTTGTGAGTGTTTTTTTACTCTCTTTTGTGTAATGAAGAGCAAAGCAAATGGGGTGAGTACACATATTCTCAAATACAAACACACACACACATACGGAGGGACCCCCGAAGAGTGCAAATTTCCGGCCACTGAAGCCAATGCGTTTGGCTTACCAGACACCGGGCAACCAGACGACGGTGGCGCACATTGATAGACTTCAGGCGCTCCTGCATGATGATATGCAACAAGCTGGTTCAAAGATCAAATACCACTTTCGTTGTGGTGGCAGTGGCAGAAGCGGTGGAAAGGCACGTTTTCGGGCACGTGTTTGTGAGTCAGCTTTCATGAGCTCATCACGGGAGCAAAGGCTGAGCTGGTGTGCTGAAAAGTCCAGCTCGGTGTCGGAATTGCTGCCCACCCCGGAAGGTTCGTCCGTTCCGTACAGGGACAGGGTGCATCACTGTGAGGGCTATTGAGACAATTGAACGCTTCCAGTACGGTTCACCAGAGCCGGGTGGGTAAATTAAAACACAGTCAAACACACACAGACGCCCAGTTTCATCAAGACGATCGCAATAAAATCAATTAGCAAACGCTTCGGCCCTAGACGTACGGTCCGGTGGCGTGTGGTAGAGTGCATTCATCATTTGTTTGAGGAGGGAAGTTTGCTGAACAAATCCGGAAGGTTGAAGTGTTGAAGTGGGTTCGCTCACAAAAGGGGGCCATCGAGCTTAAGCACGGCCCGAACAAATCGAGCATGTGATGGTGCAGTGTCAGCATGGTCCTTAGTGTCCTTGGTGGGGCTCGCTCCGGGGCTCGATCGCAACAGAGGAAAGGGGATATTAATTGGATTTTAATAATACATTTGTGGAGGATGATGCAATTCCAAAGTGTACTGTTGCCAGGGAGCAAGGATAGGGAGTGAAATCGGTCAAGGATTATTACACCCTTTACGTTCGGAACGGATTGGAGCGTATGCTTTGACAAACCCAACTGGAAATCCTTCCGTGCAATCAAGCGTACGGTGTGAATGGAGCAGTTTTGTTTGATTGTTATTGCGGGACAAAAGAAACACACGCGTGGCGTACGCATGGATGCAGTTATTGTACATGATGGGTCGTTACCGTCAAATGGTCGATTAAATGGCAACAGATTTGCCTCTTACTTACTTACCCCATGATGTTTGTAATCAGTGCTACTTTCTCAGCCCACCGCTACAAACACTACAAACGGGCTGCAATTCGTTTACATTAAGTCGCCCCATGCATGCATGTTTAATAAAGTGTGAGCCTATCGTGCTTCCCAAACGCTGCCCCATTTTCCCACGACCGGTGTGAAAAATGTGAACCCATTAGTGTTAAACCGTGCGCTGGTGGTTGGATTCGTTCCAGTCGCGTTCCTTCACAACGGCGACCGCCCAAGCTTCCCCCCCCCCCACCCGCTTACCGCAAGTGTTTGCAGGTGGCGGTCGTTGATACAACCAGCAACGCCGGCACGCAATGCTTTGGTGATGATAATTGATGGCGAAAGTTGGAACTAATTAGCGTCATCGTGAGCACACGCTCGCACACTGTTCGCCCACTGTCAATCGTATTTCAGGCGCACGGAAGGCGCCGACAGCACACGGTGGTAAATGGTTTATGTTTGACTAAGCTCCAAATGGTTTCCCAAGCGTGGAGCTGTCCAAGCGCAGCGGGTAAGAGATGGTTCGCTGCCAGAGGATTTAGAAGTTTGTCTTACGCGGGTGGCGAATAGTTGGCGAAGGTTGCGAACGAAAATGTACATAGTTTCGTTTGTTTACTTTCTGGGATGGGGTCTGGCAAACACAACCCGCGCAAACACTCACTCGCGAATGGTGGTGCTGGTTTGTGGTTAATGGTGGCACCGGTACAGAGCGGTACGAGGGCTGAAGTTGAAATGAGTGGAGTAACTGCAACCAAAGCCGCTGATGAATGGGTTTAGCGGGGATGCTTTTAATGAGCCATTAATGGATTAACAAACTCGGGTTTTGGTCGCTTCATTGAACCGGGAAGCTTATGAATCAGTTTGGTTTGGCCTTCCAATGGAGTGACGGTCTGCTGATCAATTTTAGTTAAGTAACAGAGGCTCCAACAGTGCTCCACTCATACTCACATGTCTGCCACATGCTTTTGGTTGTGATTTAAGTTGCTCTGGCGTTCAAATAGCAGAAAATGAACTGCGTTTGAAGGAGAAAAATCTATCCCTTTCTCCACGCTATAGATCCCGCCGGATTGCCGGATGATTGCATTCTGGCGTCCCTGGCAAGTACGGCCCCTTGTGCGTTTGACAACCGAATCTGAATTGGAAGTGATTTCCATGCATGCTTGAACCGGGTGCTACGTTCTGCATCGAACAGTCTTTTGTGCCCGAGACAGTATGCAAATGCAGGCACTCACCAGCGTTCCTGCTAGAGCACGACCGGAACGTTCCGAGCACAAAAGTTGACACTGTTTTGTGAGTGTGCTGAAGGGAGCTTTCTTCGAGCGTGAAGTTGCATCGAACAGGACTTGGCTGTCGAGTGAAGATAGCACAACGCTGCCATAACGTTTCCCAGCTGCTACGGTGGGAAGATTATGTTATTTCGAAGTCACACGATGGCCGAACGACGGCCGTGGACGGGGGCGGGGGTGTAGGGAAATGTTTGCTTAAAGTTTCCGTTGCATCTTTTCACCGCTCCCTGCCCCCCGGCATGGTGACATAGAAATCGTACCAAAGCGACACGGGTGTGATTTTCAAGTGATTAACATCCATTATTCATAATTCACCCGATTTTGGAAGTTTCCGACTTCATCCAACGGTAGCATTGGAGGTGGAATTTTCCGCACCACGCCCGGGAGCAAGTTTTGTGTCATTTCATGCTAACGGCTTAACGTTACGCCACCGTACTTGCGACTTGAGTGTTTTGAGAGTGCATGGGGGACGGATTTGGCGAAAAGTTTTCCCGTTTTTAGCGGACGCTCGGTTGGACGGAAGCGAAGCTCGAATCGATCATCATTTCACTCGTCAACGCGTCGCCGTTACCGTATCTAGGAGAGTTGTGCGAATTTTCCGAAATCAGTGTCACTACGGTAGCTAGGGCGAGGGCGGTGCGAATGGGCGGAACAAAAAGTTTGTCCACCCATCGTCACCCACTTGTCACCGACCGTGAAGAATTAGCTGACGCGTGTGCTAGGCGTCGTCGACTAATCATGGAACCGATCGAGCACTGCCATCCATCATTCAGGTTTACTTGGCACCACGAAGCTAAGGCGGTTAGCGTCTTTGGAGCGTCTTTCGTTCGCGTGTAAAAGATTGAATAAAAACTTTGTGGTGGTATTGTTAAAGGGCAAGAAGGAAGCGTTCCCTTTGATCGAAAGTTCCGGTGAAATAGCGTTGAATTAAACTGAGGCGCGATACCAACACAACACTGAAATATGACTCATAGTTAACTTTGTAAACATTGGCTACCGCAAAACCAAGCAAACTTCAACCATCAATTAGCACAAATTAAAGGAAAACAAACTCCGGCTCGGCAAAATCAAAACCAGCGTGGAAAGTTTAATTTGTGTTGGTGGCATTTCTGCTCCCTGACAGCGAACGATTTTCAGATCAGATATCCGAAGCGACAAGTCGCTTAATTTGGGTGTGTATCAATCCCGGGTGATCGTGATTGCGACAGCTAGGCGACCGTGATTGTCGCTTCGTTCATTGATTGGTTTCGTTCACATTGATTGTGGTTCTTAAATTTGCTTGTCAACTGTTGAAAGCGTAGGAAAAACAAATGAATAAATTAACCACAGCTGATTGGAGTGCGGTTGTCTGATGACGAAATATGATTTCGTGATAAGGAAATGAGGCGAAGCGGCTGAGCGTTGGTTGTTGGTATTTTTGAAGCTACGTAATGTAACGCCATCATGAAACGAAACAACGTGCTGTACGCTATAGGCTCAATTGGGAATTTCACGATACACTATTTATTTTATAATTTATAATATGAATATTATTTTGATTAAATGATTGAATTGGTGTATGAATATAATTAATTGGAGAACGTACGTTTTCATGTCACCAAGAGTGCAAATACGATACTAGCTTTATCATGGTTGGTGGAAACTATGATAATGAATGAATTATTTAAAAAATTTCAATTGCAATATCCGTCACGAAATGATTCAAAATTAAATGACATTTTTATAGTTCATAGGAAAGTTCTGTTATGATTGAATGTTTAACCAATTCTAATCATATTGGAATGCCTTATCATCTCATCTAAACAGCTTTAAGCTTGTTCGCTAATTGATTCCTGCCTGTTTGGCTCATTTATTTGTAGCAAAATGCGTGTGCATCACACTATCTACGATTATCCCGTTGGGTGAAGCTGACGCGTTAACAGCTATTTTATTTTGTTTAGCATTAGCAAAAAAAAACCTTATTGCTCTCTCTCTCTCTCTTTCTCCCACACACACACACACATATTACGCAACCGTTTAAGCAGAAATCGTTTCGCTATCAAGTCTGCGGTTTGGTTTGCTAAAATGTTTAAACATCCGCACCGCAGCAAGCGTCCCGCTGCGGAACGAGAAACAAACCCCCCCAGGCCGTGGCCCCAGGGAACGGTGGAGTATCGTTGAAATCAGCACAACCACCACCACCACCACCGGTACCACCATTTAAGCGTGTTCCGTGCTAGCAGGCCACATTTTTAATGGCAATTAAAAATGTATGCAAATCAAGAATTTAATCGTCCATTTAACCGTGCCCGTTACCATCACCGTTCGATGTTTGCTCATCGAAATGCTGTTCGCTCGCATCGCGCACTTCCGGCCATCCCTTCCGCAGCAAAGTGCGGCGGGTTCTGATAGCGTGCCCCTGCTTCTACCCCGTCCTGCTCTCCTGCTGGATGCCTTTTCAAATGTAAATTAAGTTGTTCGAGCAAGTCGTTAAAGGCCGTTTTCCTTTGGCCGCCGGGGGAGTTGAAGTTCGGTTGTGTCGGTTTTTCTGTCATTACGTGTACGTCGTGTGGCTTTGTGAGTGTGTTTGTATGTGTGTGTGTTATTGGTGTGCTGTGGGTAAGCTTCTGGGCGGCACATAGACGACTCGTCAACACGAGTCGGGCCTCACAACGAAAGCTGCCACGGGTGCAGCCACGATGGCGATGGCAAGCCAAAGGCGTTTGCGTCCTTAATGGGTACGACTGGCACGGTTGAAGGGGAGTGGCGTTCTTTTCCATACTTCTATCGAGTGCTCCATTTTCCGGTCCCGATACCCGGATCTCGTAAACATTGAGCACCACCATCACCAGCCGAAAGCCGACGCGAAAGGAATTCATCGATTATCGGTTTCGCTTTTCCACACTATTTTTCCATTGGTTTGCCGGAGGAAGCTCACACTCGTTCTTTGTACCATCCCTTTTTGCCCGATTCCACCCATAAAACGATCGATAGGAAAGGAAGGAAAAACGATTGCCACAGACACAGTTTTCAAGAAAGTAGGAAAGAGAGAACAACAAAGAGCATAGAAGATAAATGAAGAAAAAAAAAGAATGGAATGTGGCATAGGATGGAAATAGGGTTCCGCTTAGGTTATGGGCGCACTTTTTTTTCTTCTTCCACTTCTGCTCATGAGGACAGAGAACTTCGATGGAACGGCTTCCGGTGGAGGTTTTATTTTATTTCATTTTAATCTACCCAACCCGATCACACGACAGCCGATGTCGAAATAAGCGCAATCGCAAGCGATGCTCCGTGTTCGATGGCGCCTTGCCGTGCGCCGTACCATGGAGCGTTGGGATGGGAAGTCGACCTCGATCCGAAACCATCCAGCGAACCGAAGCAAAACAAGTGATTAATTAGAAATGACAGGAAGTGAAAAGTGGAAATCGTCCTCGTAATGACAGATATTAAGGCTCTCTTGCCATTCCGTGCTATCGGCACGGGGCGCTTTATCCTTACCGCACTACTCCCTGGCAGTGGCAGTTTTGGTTCTCCAGCTCGAGGGTGTGTCTGTGTGGCGGCCTGTTTGCTTGTTGGCTGCACATTCCAGCGCCCATCTCGGCGGGTCGGGGGTGCTATTTTTATGCTGCCAACGCCGGGACAAAACGCACGCGAGTGAAATTCATTTAATTGAAGCTTATCATTTGCATTAGCCCGGCTGCCTACTGGCTGGCACTGGCGTTTCGAGAAACGTGTTCAGCTTGCATTCGCCTCGTGTACGCTTCAAAGGACTGACACTGTGTAATGAGAGCGAGGAAAGAATGATGGACAGGAGAACTTTTACACTAGTGAACACGGTACAGTTGACTGGAACGGAATTTTACTCGATCGAACGCAAATACCAACTGACACCAATTGAAACAAGACACTACGCCCGGGTGGAGAATGGAGCTCACCGAAAGAAAGGTTCGGGCCGACCGGGGGGAGAGGTGAGGAGAGATGGTGGTAGAGAAAATGGCACTTTTTTGCTGATGATGGTCAGCTTCCACTTTTGAACGACGGCCCGCGAAGCAGCTGGGAATGTTCGTGTTAATGATGAAGCACGTTGATTAAATTTTCAATTTTCGACTGTACGGACAGGACGGCTTGGACTGCTGGACTGGTTGTTTTTGTCCGGACGAACCAACCCCTATCGATTGCGGGCCACTTTACCGCTGCAACAGGAAGTCACACCGGGAGACTGCCTCAAAGCTGACACCAAATGGCACAATGATTAAACGGATCGAACTCGTCGAATTCGATTGGGAGGAAATCAAAATTGCAATAAACTTGGGCTCGAGCCGAACTGAACGCCATCCGAAGTTGGACGCCTTCTGCTTCGCCCAACTACTCAGTGTGACTTCCATGCACTAACAGAGCCCAACCAGGTTGGTGAAAACCAATCAACGTATACTTTTTTAATCAATTCTGATGTTGCGCGCAATTTCATCGACCCAAAAAAAAGCACTCCACCAGTTGCTGGAAAGTGTAAGATGTGCAAAAAAAAAAGAGTCTGCAACTGGTTGAAAGAGTTTCACTGACGTTTCACTCAAAAGATGTAAAGAAATAGCATCCAAAAAAAAGAGTATCCTTTGATTGCCTTCAAAGTTGGGGATGCAGTATTGGGGAAGTAAATTTATAGATTTTCCTCTCTCCCACCGCACAAAAGCGCATCGATGCATTAACGATCAAAAGTTTAAAGATCGCTTTGCTCAAGTGCTCAAACGAGTGGATGAAAACGCAAACTGGAATGAATTTTTAACGAGATCCGTTTTTCGCTACATTCGCTAATCACTTTCCATTGCTGTGTGTCTGCACACACATACACACACACAATGACGAACATTCATAAGGACAGTGTCAAGATTTTTCCACTCCACCGTGAAGTTGATAAGAAGCGACGGGGACGAGCGAAAATTTTCATCCAACACAACCGCTCTCACACTCCACGATCCACCTCCCCCTGCCAAAAAAAAACTACCATTTTCTATTTTCCAATCAACATTATCGTCTCCCATTCGTTTCGCTTCGTATCGCACCGCACCGAAGCTTTGCCCTTTCCGGGGCACGGCACGAACTTGAGCTGCCCCGGCGCCGTGAAGAACCTTAGCGGTGAATGTGTCTCAACGCCGGTACGGTACCGCAAAGTGAAATGGCAAAGTGACAGGAAATAAAATCATTTCAGAAAGCGCTGGTGTGCCACACTAACACAACAACAACACCAACAAAAAAGAGACACCAAATTGGGCCAAACGCTAGTCCGAACAATGGTTGAAGCAAATTTATAATGGAACCGTAAGACTCTTTCTCTGGTTCGCTCGTTCCCTATCCTCGGCGATGGGAGTGTTCGATACGATAGGAAATGAATGTCTTGTTTGCATTTCCCTTTTGTCAACTGTAACAAAAGATGGAAGGAGAAGGAGGAGGAGGAGGAGGAGGAGGAGGAGGAGAAAGATGAGTTGTATGCTTATGGTGGGGTCGCAAGTTAAAAGAAACAGTCAGCTCAATTTACTAAAAATAAAGCTTACAACAAGTCAGGCAAGACTGTGCACCCCAAGTATTGGTATCTAGCGGGAAAGAATGACGCTTTGTGTAATGCTTGCTGTAAGTATATGTTTGTAGAATGTTTTGCAGGACCAGCAGAAAACAAATCAAACAGCAAAAACTATGAACTCATCCCCCACATCGTTCCTTCCCCAAGGCCAAGGACGTTGTTAGGTTCGTTCATTGCACAACCGTGGCGCTGGCGGTACAGGCAACCACTGTATCCTCGAACGGATGTGCAAAGTATTTGTCAATTGAAACATTCCTCTAGGAATGGTTCTGGAATATTTAACCACCCCAATACGTCCCACCCAATACGTCTGTCAAGTGGCAGCGCATTGCGTTCTGGCTCATCGCGTTCAAAGCGCTCGCGCGCAGCTACTGCGCCCTAGCAGCGGTTCCGCTTGCTCTGTACCGACCTTTGCACAAGCAAACGGGCGACCCTGCTGGTTCGCGTTTGCAAGTCACTACTACCGGTCAGCTACTACCGGACAGGCAGCCACCTAGCCGCGCTGCGATGTGTTATTTGCACGAGCGCACACCCGTGCATCCCGTCCGGCTTCAACTATTTGACATTTCAGCCCGCCAGCGTGTGCGCAACTGGCAGGCGCAAAACATTTCACCCGGGACACAGCTTTTTTTTTGTCTAGCCAAAATGTCCAACCGGAATGCAAGCAAGCGAGCGGCCGGGCGATGAGATCTCAGGTTGGGAATGGTCAGGCTGGGAATGGCGGGACGATGAAGGAATAGAAACATCATCATTGCCCGAAACACTCACACATGCAGACACACACACACACACTCAATTGGACAGTTTTCAGTCAATATTTCCCCGTTGGTATTGGTACGGGTGGAAGTGATGGGCTGGTAGGATACAGTCCAAGTCCCTTGTGAACGATTGGCCCACTTTTGGGGTCTCCGATGGGGGCTGGTGCCGTCCTTCAGTTCGGTGCTACTGTTTGCTGAACGTGTTTTGAAAGTTTGAACAGAAAAAAGGAACATATGTGCGTGTGTGTGTGTGTGTGTGTGTGTGTGTGTGTGTGTGGGAAGGTACGTGTGCTGGTTTATGTATGCATGTTTGCTTAGAAAGTTTCAGTTTTCCTCCCTGGCGCAGGAACGGGCAGGAATGTTGGGAGGGCAAGCCACTCGGTTCAATTGCGCTGGACATTCGACAGCAACAACAGACAGCGACAAGATAATGGAAGGCGAAACGGCAAAACGGCACCGCTCCACAGTGGTCATCACTACAGGGCCACCGTTACGGACCGTTTTCTTCTACCACACGTGATTGTTTGTTAGCGAGTTGCGAGTGTGCCGGGAAGGGTGAGACACAGCAGTCACTGTGCCATTACTTACCATTAGCCGATGGGTTTGACAGGCTACTGCACGGAGCTTTTTGTTGCTAAGTGAAATTCTCCGAATGGGAAAATCAAACCGGCGATACCGGGTTGGGTAAAGCTTTGTCACGGTATCAAGAACACGCCAGCCAGTCAGGACGTATTTAGGGTAATTTTTGGTCAAAGCAACCGGCGACTTGGATTTACCTTGCTGATGCAGACACAAAAAACCAATGCAATGCTCTATAAAAAGCTTCTTTTTGCTTGACACTTTGTATATGGCAGTTGGAATGAAAATGGTCTCAATTTATGCACAGATTTTCATAAAAGATAATTGATTTTAAATGTAGGTATAGCTGATATCTAGGCAAAATTCCAAAAAAACAAATAAAGATTAATTATAAGTAGGGATGTTGCTACTTTTGACCTAATTATGTGGTAATGTATTGAACTAGCATTATTTTATTAAAAATCTACTCTATTTTTTGTATCTTATATGCAATATATGGCTTTTTTGTAATATGTTGTAACCTACTCTTGATTCTGTTTAAAATTACCAGTTTTTTTCAATAACCATTTTGTCTTTTGGTATGCCAAAAATGCTCTTTTTATTTCAGTGAATGTTCATTGATTTTCACCTACATTCCACTGCTTATTTTTCGCAAACGGCTCCACTCGGGATGACTGCTGTGTGAGACACAATACATTGCCGTTACTGAGCACCAGCCTGTTCGTCCGTTTGCCCCTGTTCCGGGTGCTGTTTGGGCGAACACGGGAATCGATTTTCCCGTTACGGTTGTTTAGCTTGCTCCATGCTCGCGTATCAAACAGTCCGCCCTACTTCCCTCTCCGGTACGGTACAATGCATTTTTGATGCCATTCCGCAAACTGATTGCATCGGAGCATATGGCGGAAATCGAAAAACCTCCCCACCCTCCCACACACACTTACAGGCGCGAATTTCATCCATTTCATCCATTGGTATGTGACATTTATGAGCCGCCTCCCCTTTTGTCAATTCCGTCCTGCTAAATGGGGCTGAGGTTAATCCGCAGCACTGTGGCGCAAGGGACAGGGGCGGGTTGCTCATTAAAATAAGGGCCACAGGGGGACGGGGTAACAGAGGAAATGTCGTGAGTGAGCGGAAAAGATTGCTTTCACCGGAAATCCTTGCTGGAACCGAAATGCGAACAACCCTTCGAACGGCGGCAGCATTCTGCTGGAGTGGGACGATCATGGCAGCAACACTTGGCTTGTCTCCACCCCCCCCCCCCCCTCAAACACTCCCCGCCTTAATTCCCGATTGCGTGATTTTCGACAATCAATCGTTGGGGAAAAAAAAGTAGTTCGGGTGTTTGGGTGGGGACCAGCGGGAGCCGTCACCTCGCATCGAACCAGGGTTGACGGTTTGCAGCACATAATTAATGATGCGCACGATTGGACTGATTTGTGGTTGGTTGATTTGCCACGTTTTCCTGGCAACTTCCCCTGTGCCTTCCTCACTTCGGCGCTGTCTCAATTGGCTGTCAGTGCTCGTGCACCCTTTTTCCATCCCCAACGGTGGAGCCGAAGCCAATTCAGGAGGGAGGGTTAAGAGAAGTTAAGAGGACCTGAAACAGGCCGACGGAGCCGAGGAAAGCGATCACCATTCCACTCCAATTCGTCACCGGGAAAACGGGATCTCGATGAAAGTGTTGATGAATGAGAGCGAATCGTTTGTGCGTTGCGCTGAAGGGTTTCCCCTCGCACCCATGCTCGCATTCCGCCTGGGTATCGGGGTGGAATTTATGCTTCATGAGGCAATTTCTTCACCTGCACGGAACGATCGATAGTGAACGAAACGTTGGTGGTGCGGAAAGGGCTCGGTGTGTTAATTAATTGTGCCCCAATAAGTTGGGAAAGCATGGCGTGACAATTATGCAGCAAACACACAAACAGGTATACCGCTGTTTATCGGGAATTGGTTTCTATTTGGGCCACGCGGGAACCAAACAACACGAGCGCAAAAAAAAAAGCAAAACAGAACTCCATCTTACCTGAACAAGCTTGCGGTGGCAGTGGAAAGATGAGCGTGGTGGAGCTTTTTCGCCGTGCCACAGCGCAACCTAATGACTGTGGCTTAAAGCTTCGTAGCTGCTGCATAAAGTCCGAACACTCCATCAGGGCAACGTCTGCGAAGTGCAGATCGCAGAGGATTTGATTCTGTAACACACACACAAACACACAAAAAGACGGCAGATCAGTAAGGAGAAAAAGGCAATTGTGGTGTAGTTTTAAGGAAGCAAGGAATCACGATGACCAATAACCTACCTTGAACCGTCTTGCACGCTTCTGATTGGGGCCAGTTAGGTTGAGACCACATGAGTTGCACCTTAAACATTCCTCGTGATAGTGATTGTTCTCATACAGCGGCGAAGGCTCTGTAAAGAGGGCAGAAGAATGTACAGTGGTGTTAGCGGTTGGTGAAGTGATTTCATTGAGCTTCAATTTTCATTCGTATTTTAAGAGCATGGGAACTGTACTGTAAAACGTTTTAAACGAATAGGTACAAAAATGATTCATTAAATACATTTTAAAAATCATTTTAAGTTACAAAAATCTGTGATCTCGTTCGATCAAACTAAATAAGAATAAATGTTAATGGAATAGTTTCTTGACGAGAAACTACAAGACGATAAATTATGCATCGATGAAGTAGCTCTTATTCTCTTAATGCAAAGAGCTGCAAGCACTGCAAGCTGATTATTCGTAGTTTCCAACTATTTCCCTTTACTTTGCCGTCCTATTGAGTTGAAAATTTTCATTTTTACAGCAATACTAATAGTAAATCAGTGACAAAAAAAGAAACGAAACACGCTGAATTCAGCCGTGGGAGACGTAAAAAAAATATATTTGAGCTTAAAACACAGAATGACAAGAAATACACAGATTAGTTCATTAGTTCATATTTATGAGAACATCATTATTTTTATGAATCACAAAAAGCAACTCATCAACAAACAACATCTGGAGAATTTCATCAAAGAACTTCATCACAACAGGGTTACTAAGCTACCGAACCACTGTGTGAATAGTGAGTGTTTTTTCCATCAATAGCTTAGTTGCTCATACCAAGGGAAGAAAAAACCACTGGGAGAAAATTATCATTTTTCCCTGCTGGACACTCCAACGTGCCTGGTGATAGCTGACAGCAGGGGTTGAGAAAATTGTTTGATTGAATGTAGCTGGATTCTTCCACGTTCATTGGGAGTCGATCGTGCAGATGGAGCTCAACGACGCACCACAGTGCAGTAAATTGATGCAGTCAATTGGAAGTAAATTGTTCACTGTCGCTAGATGAGGTAACGAATGGTAAAATAGGGTAAATAGAGTAAAGGAAACGTGGACGTGCTCCGCCTCTTTACGCTTCTTAGCAGACGCTACGCGTCCAATCGTACCGTGCCGTTACGGATGGATGGTAAGAAAAATGGACAATTTGTCGGTATTTTACTTCCATATTTCAGCTGAAGGGACAGCAGCATGAAACGTAGACAATTGAGATGAAGAAAAATCAGTCATGCCAATGCATCACTAAGCAATAAACACAAGCAATGGACACTTATTTCGATAACAGGTCATATTTAGCGTATGAGCTGCATTGTTCCGAGCATTAATTCCATTGTAAGCCATGTGGCATGGATGTAACAGAGTTAATAAATATATTGATTGTGATTAAATAATCAATTTTGACGCTTCCGTCTGCAAAGAAACTTTGCGCCCTAATCGATGCTCCGAAGAATATAAATTAAATTATTATTATTATTAATAGATTCGTGTTTTCACGTAGCGTGTTAGCTTGGTTAAAGTTTGCTCCATTTTCTCTCGGCACTAGTACAGTGCAAGCAATTATTTCCGTACGAACCAATTAATAATGGCCCCCGTTTGCCCGCTCAGGCCAGAGAGCAGCATAATTCATCAGCACAAAAAGGCATGTACGACTCATAACTGTACTGGATCAAATCCAGATGCGTAGCATCGACGCATAAACGCCAGAAAGAAAACTCTGCTTTCCCCGTGCTTCGTGCAATGTGTGTGTGATGGAAGGTTGTGCATAAAGTGTGCGGACCTGTGTACGGATGCGATGCTAGTTAATGGTGCTTGGGAGATGAGCTCGACAGCTGCTAAAGCACCAAAGTTTATTATTTATGTATCGAATTATGGGTAACGCCCAGGGGCCACCCTAACATATCGTACACTCTTGCCATCCTTCCCATCCCTGGTTGGGGGTTTCCTCCCCGGCCATCCCCGGAGAGGGGGTTTCCCAGGGAAATCTATTACTCTCTGCACCGAGCCACCGAGGGCAAGAGTGCTTGAGCGAGTTGGTGAAAATGATTAGCAGCGTGAACCCGCCCGGGGCGGGATCGTGTGCATGGTGGGGAAGATCTAGGAACAGATACACCATTTGTTATGCTGCTCCCCATTTGCTCGCTGATCTTCCTGCTGCTGTGGTTTCAAGCGGACCTCCGTACCTGCCGATCGATGGCAGCAATGTTACCGATTTGCACCGGGAAGGAGTTGGAAAATGTTTTTTTGCATTCACCTTTCTGCTCAAGGGATAATCTTGCACCGCAGCGAAGGGAAAGTTGTTGTTTGCCACAACTTTTGCCATACGGGAACACGGTTCGTTGGGATGGGTTTGCTCCCACTTCAATGAGCCATAAAAAATCCATCTTCACGCGTTAATGGAAGAAGTGGACCGGGAAAAGAAAATGAGTCAATGTATCTTGTTCCTTTTTTTCATCGCTCCTCTCTTCGGAGTGCTCGGACAAAAGTGATGGAGTTTGGTTTGATACTTATTTTATCTGTTTGGCTACTTTCGTCCTGCAAGGAAAGACTTTCTTTTACGGTCGATGGGTAAAACAGTGACGTATAGAACGGGCGTTAGTGAACACCTGAGCAGAAGCTGTTAGCTGTGTACCTTCTCCAAAATGAAGCTTAATATTTAAAAGCAACACTGCCGGTCAGTTAGTAAATCATGGCACACAGTAAGGAACAGAAAAGAAACCATTACCATCCAGTTCCAGGCATTGAACGTACATTCCCCAGCGGGCTTTGTGTACTGCGTTATTCATCGCAATCGCAGGCAGAAGCTTTGGCCGCGTACCGTATAAATAAAAGTGAGGCCAATATTTTCCGATCGATTTTTTTTTTGCAAGCAGTGACTAAACCAAACTAATCTCGAATTTAATATAATAATTTCATTTCATATCCCTGCTGTGGATGCTCGTCCAACGTTTCCCTCCCCAAGCACAGCATGCGCAAACATCATAACTTTCCTTTTTCCACGTACGCACGGAAAAGCGTACGCTGCATCCCTTGGCCGCAGGTAGAAAATTGCGTGAAAGCGGTGATACGGTCATCAAATATTGATGTGACAGATTGGCCGCACCGAGGACGCAGGCTGATGGTCCAGATGGTCTGCAGGTGAGTTTGGTCCGGTTTGGTCGACCGATTGTAAAGGTTGCGTCCATCGTTTTACTTCGCTTTCGTCCGCGCTCGACGGGGATTGGAGTGGATCGATTAACGGGGCCCGGGGAAAAGGTGAGCATTGATTTTGTGTTGCTTTTCCGTTGCCTTTTTTTCTTGTTTGCTCGTTCCGGGGACGTTTGCTTTTCTTTGTTTCACTCGCTCGTTCGGTTGTCCGTGTGACGACGATAAGGTAACGGCCAAACGGTTCTCAGATTTAATCATACCAACTGTGTATACCGGACCCATGTGTTTCGTGGAAGTGGTTAGAATATGGATAAAGTGTTTGATTTAGGCTAATAATTTCTGCTAAAACATTGACGAAAAATCAACGCTCCATCTTGCGGATTGTTCAACGCAATCTACCTTCAAGCCGACAAAGAAATTACGTTTTATGACACCGAAACTTCCACATTCCATCATGGGCAGGAGGCGTTAATATACGACCAATAAAACAAATGACCATAAACTTTCCCGCTGGCTCACCATTACAAACGATTAAACTTTCGCCGCTTTCGATGATGGCCGTTCGATTTTCGTTTTTGCCATCTTAAAAAAAGGGGAAAAAGGTAAGTCCGATGCCTCACACTTCAGCCTATTGACAGTTAGGATGATAATAAATGACAAAACTTTGAACCTTTCAGGCTTCATAGCGGGAGCGTGATGTGTTTCCAAACGGTCAAGTGACCGCTATCTTATCCACCAGTGCCTTCCGGCCCTCTTGAGAAGCACTCAAAGCTGCTCGAGATGGCGTTCCATTGTTCCCTCCCCCCCGTTTCGGCTTATCTTACCGCAACCCATTCCATTTTGTTGGTGTCACAATTTTTGTGATTTTATCATCGATCGAGCTTATTCGCCGGCGATGGTAGCGGTAATCAGCCCGTCAAAGTGTTGGAATTATTTCCTACCGTTTCTCACGCCCTGCTCCAAAGAAGTGAAATGATGAAAAAGTTAATGGCATTGAATGGAAGTGAAACGGAATAGAGAAAAAATCTTCCCAGGTAATAGCTTCCGAAGGTGTCAAACGACTCTACCGACACTGTGGTCAACCTGTCAAAGTTTACGGCTCCTGGTATTGGAGAGCCAATCGTACGATTGGATATCTTTTCCTCACTGCCAATCCTAACCCACGTGGACCACCAACATGAAGATGATGGAATTCTGGAAAAAGAATTGTGTTAGTGTATGTGCCGTTTCGATGCATCTTGCCTTTGTTGGTTTGAAGTGAGCACCAGAAGAGACATCATGGGATGGTAAGAAAAAAGGACAAAAGTTGAACAGTCTTTTCCGTTCAAAGGTAAGGAGTGAAAATGTTCGTTTCTTTTTGCACCTGTCCGATCGACTTTGGCACTGAGTGAAAAGAGTGTAAAATAATACCTTCCATCACAAGTGCCAGTAGCATTCGGAGTGCGGTTTCTGCTGGTATGTTGGCAGGTGGATTTTTAGTTCTTTTTTTTAAAGAAAAGAGCAGTCTTTGCGATGTCCGGAAACATCTTCATCTTCAGCAGTTGTTTTCTAAACGATGCTTCAGTTGCTAGCGTCAAACAGTAAGCTTTTGTACATTGACAGCTTGCTAGAGCACGAAAAGGAGCCCCCAAAAAACAATAATTAAAACAAACGCACACAACAGTGCGTTAAATAAATCAAGCAAAAGGCTTGCTACCGAACACGCCTCCCAAATCTGTATGGGGAAATTGTGCATAAAGCAACCACCACCGTACGACCCGGCGTGATTGTTTACTCGATGCCACTACCAATAATCACTTCATCAAGCACGCAGAAGGTCATAAACCGACCGGCGTCACCTTGCGGATGCGGTATGCAAAGCGGGTGCCAGGTGCTGTTATAATTGCGAGTGCCACCGCAACTGGAGATGATTAGCATAATACCGACCCGGCAGCACTGAGCCGAATGGGTAGCTAGCAGAAGCTAGCGCTAGCTCTCAGGGTGAGTGGCAATAAAGTACGTTGTTATGATGTAAGCCGATAGTGGGTTTCCGACCTGCCGGAAGGTGCGAGTGTAATAATAAAAGAAAGCGAGCACTCAGCCCGTTTTGGCGGGGGGCTTTGGCCCGCTATTTATTATGGTTATGAGCGCGAGAAAAATGTGCCACTGGGGAGCAGGGTCACAATGTGACCCCGGTGTAGCATGAACGCTTTCCTTGCTTGATTGCACGCCCGTTGTGCCGTTCCGAGTGGGAGGGTTGAATGAATAAAAATAAATCTTTCCGATGAAATCATTAACCTACCATCGGGTGGTTTGGCTGTGTCTGTGTGTGTGCAAAGGAGGGAATATATAAAGCCGAAAAGTTAGAGCGAGAGAGCGAAAGATAGTGCAAGAGTATGTAATTAAGCTTTAGTTAAGCTTGAGCTTGAAGCAATGGGGCAAAGTGCTTCATACACCGCCGAGAGACAACTGCAATAAAATTGAATTAATTCAACACCACCTGACCGTGCAGACCTGTGACATTATTCATTGTGCTTTGGACCGTTGCGCGAGTCGAGAATACTAAGCACCGAACCAAAAAGCTGGAAGAGAGATGCGGTCAGCGACTGATGGCTTGAATTGCAAAAGAAAGCGCACGGCGAAAGAGAAACGCGCCTGTGCTGCTGCTCTAATCCTTGGCGCCACTTGACACTTGGCCACCGTTCAATGGGAAGTGTGCTTCTCCCCTTTTTGTGACTGGTGACACTTTTAAGCTCGCCAGAAATGATGACAAAACGCGAAAGATTTGTCAAGAGAACTGAAGCGAATGCCCATTCTACTTTCTGTACCCCTTTCCCTAACGTTTCTGTCCACGTCTTGAAGATGATACAATTATTCGCATTCCTTCCCCAGCAGCGGTGGGATAAGAACGAGAGAAAGACAAGAAAGGACCCGTCAAAGCACGGAAAATTATCGCAAAACTTGAAAGCGCATCACGCGAAAGAAAGGAGCGGTGTAAAGTGAGGTGCATGGGGGGAAAGAGAGTTTCACACAGCGCAACAACAGCGATTGGGTTGCATAATTTGTAATTTAAAAAGCGACGACGAACCCGCCGCAACCCCCAGTCGAACGGGTCGAGTGGAAATTGATGAAGTGAATCGAGCTGGTGCAACTTGTGAAGTGAACCTCGTGATGAAGTATTTTTACCCTCCGTAATAACTTCCATCCACACTCCGTTCGGCCCGTTGCCGCACTCTACCAACTGCACAATTACGTTCATGAGCTGCGTTTTCCAGTTCATTCTTCGTCAACTAGTTTATCATCATTATATTTGCCGAAACTGGGCTGCTTTCTCGCTCGTACCTTGCTCAGCTATCCAGCGAGCTTTGCTGGCTTTTGTGTAGGATAGCGCAGGCGGGGTGTGATACTGTCGTCAGGCTGCTTCATCACCGTGGTTCGCAGTGGTAAATGTGGTGCGCCCTCGCGACGTAAGGCGCTGCATTTATTGCCCCTTTGCTGTCGTTGCTGCCTCAGTCAAGCGTTGAGTGATGGAATGAATGCACGTCTCTCTTTTGAAATCCTTTGCATATTTCAGGCTTCTGCCATTCTGGAGCTCTTTTCCGCGATGGACGGGCGGCTTTTTTTTGTTCTTCCACTGCGCCAACTTGAAAAGGCAGCGTTGTTTTTGGTGAAGGAATCGCCGTTTCGTTTCGCTTTCATTGCTCCTCTCTTACAATCAATCTTCTTTTTCCCTGATGGAAGATACAGGCCCGTGTAAGGTAACCCGTCAATTTGCGATCGCGTAAGGTTTCTTCCTGCTTTGGTAAGAGAAAGCATTACTTTGGACGTGTTTGTAGGTGGTTTTTTTTGGTGCTTTCGGTATTGCGAGGCGAATTTTGTTCCAGGAACACTTTTAAGCAATCGGAGCCCGCATTGACGTTTTGGAACCGAAAGAAACGGTTGCTCTTTTATGGTTTGACTGAAGGTAGAAAGCTTCAACATCAAACAGAACGTTTCATCTTTTAGAGATTAATCTTATAGAAAATAATTAATTAATCATATTAGAGGTTTGAGTTCAGAGAGCTTTGACAATGGTTAACATGTTCAGTTATATAATAAACCTTTTAAACTACAATGATATTCTATCAATTGTTGCCGCATCGCTTAGGTTCAAATTTATAGTGAAAATACAATTAGAACAATCGCATCTCATGGTTCATTTCGCCTACAAACATCCCCTAAGATAGCATTTTCCAATGGATTTAACAGCAGAATAAAGTAGCATTACACAGTAAGACATCTTTAATTCGTTTCCGACACTGTCTGCCTTCTGCAGGATTAAAGTGCTCCGGGGAAAAAGCTTCTATTATTCCGTGCTTCCCCATACCAAAGAAGAAAAAAAAGCTTAATACGCTTGAACGAAACAACGAGCCGAATAGTTGTCGTTCGTAAGAAAAGTTGTGCTCCGTTCCGTGTTTCGTGTCCCATGACAAAAGGATTACACTTCTCCGAGGCCGATAAATTACGTTCCATATGTCAGTCGCACAGCCGAGACACTTTCCAGAGCCTTTCGTGTGCGTTTCGTGGGCAGGAGAAAGCGGATCGAGTACAGGGGATGCACGGAGGCAACGCGAACAAATGTGGCTTGTCGGACAGATAATGCTGGACATGGCCAAATGTGAGGCGAAAAGAATTTACGACACATAAACACAAACACATACACAGCGAAGGCATCAGGCAAAGGCATTAATCCTCCATCTGGAAAAACGTCTCTTTAAATCGGCGACCATGCAACAAGTGCGCCGTGTGAGCGTCTTGAGCCGAAGGGATTCTTTCTTTATATATGTTTTGCTCGCTTCGCCATCCCCAAGTGTAAGCCGTTTTATATGTCCCGTACGGGGTAGGACAGCAAGGTTCACTTTCGCACATCGGAACGAAATAATAAAATGAAACTCGGCACATCACACCATATCCTGGCCGGTGCTGCTCGATATCAAATTGTAGCACAAACATCAAGGAAGCAATATAATCCCGGAATGAAGAATGTTTCGGGCTAAAGGATGGAACGAAAAAAAGAAAGGAAATGTAGAGCGATCGCCTGAGGCCAAATGTTCGAGGCCAAAGCGGATGTACATGCGGGGTGAAACTCGAATTGAACTCGAACGCCGGAAGGCTGACTCGTGCCCGGTGTACGATGGGGATCAGTTTCGATCGGTATTTCTGTTTGTCGAACAACAGCAACGATGCCTGCTGGGGGACGGTTGCCAGTTGCAACGAGTTTGAAATTCAATTTTACATTTTTTGATTGCATTACTGTGATCCGTCGATGGGGAAGGACACACTGCACACGGTTGCCTTCAACGTTTGGAAAATGTGGTTGTGTGTGTGTGTGTGTGTGTCAGGCAGAGTGAATGTTTGTGTGAGGAATGAAAGATGAAAGAGCAGTAGCAATTGCTGTAGGGCGTCCCAGTCGACAACGTTTCGTGTTGGGATTTTGAGTTAGTCGTTTGACTCGTTTGTTGTACAGCTGCTGGCAGGGATAGAGATATCGTGGAATTTCAACGGTAGAACATATCTTCTTTAATGGAGTATTTTTTTGCTGGCTTTTTTTACCCGTTCTCACTGCTCCTGAGAAGTGTCTACTGTATGTTGCTATAAAAAAAAAAGATGCCATACATTCCCCTGCTCTGGGCGTAACTTTATCCCGTACGCAGCCAGCAGCCTTGCACAAGCCACCAGGCGGCTCCATTGGCTGCGTTTGGCAGTCGGAGACCAGTTTGTTCGGGTAGCACCGACGCGGATTGAAGTGAAGCATGTTACAACGCGAGGCAAATACACCGCAACACACCGAGTAAGGTGACGGCTTCGTTATCTTTTCTTTTCCCCTAGTACACTCAACAACGCGCAGCCGAACGCGTTGAGGGATGCGGGTCTTCTTTATGATTCGTAACGAATTCTTGCTGGTGAAGGACTCGCAAACGTGCCCGTCCGCTCGGTCGCTGGTTCAATAAAGCGTCGCGCGATATTGCTCGCCTTCCACCATCGACGGGTGACGGTTGTTTTTTTATGGCTCGAACAGGTTGTGGCACAGGTCGGCGTAACGTTATAGTGCGCTTTTTGTCAAAGTGTTCCACGACGATTCGGGGCTGAATGGGTGGGAATGGCAAGACGATTTGCTTAACACGAAGGTTTACGAGCATGGGTGGACTAAGAGTTACAGCAAGGGAAAAAGTCTTAAAGCTGGATGTTCCTTCCTTTTCAGCTTCTTGCAAGCAACCACCGTGGCATTCTTCGACGTGAGCATGATTTGCCTTTCGCATGGGATTGCGAATCATTTTAGTACCATTTGCAGCAGCAAGCTTACCCGCCATATCCCGAACATGTGTCGTGAATGTGTGTGTGTGTGTGTGTGTGTTTGATGTGTGCCCTGGGCCGGACAAAATATGCTAATAGACTCGAAGCGTGTTTGATGGCGGAAGGACAGTTGGGAGAAATTGCCTTCGGGGCGGAGATTATTGCTCGCTGTAACTTTGCTCACCTTAGGAGGAAATGAAACAAAACCTTCTGCATCGATCGATGCTTTTGGAAGGGTTGGAATCGTCCTTGGAATATCCCAAAAAAAAAAAAAGGCACGACAACCCCATCGACCACACATCGACACCGAACGCCATTACCCACGATTCTGTTCGCTCGTTTATGAAAAGGGTAAAAGGGCATTCCAGCAATCAACCGTAGCTGATTCAAATAGAAACTGGGTTTGATGCAGGATTAGTATGGGTGTCGCTTTTCCGGGTTTCTTAAATTAACGATTGGAGACCTAAAACGAGCACCATCCAGATGGAGTTTATTTCCGGTCGTAATGAAAAAAATACGACAAATCCGTTCCGGGTTGGGTATGGCTTTATTTTTACTGCTGCCTATATGTGAAAATTGTGAAAAAGGGCCCACACACACAAATCAATTATCGATTTCCGGCTCGACTTAGTCAAGTATCGATCGCTTGCTGCGGGACACTACCCAGGGATATCTATAAACAAAGTGTTGGAACAATTGCCTAAGCCCAAAGTACTCGCTGAATGGATGTGTGTTGTGTTTGGTTGTTTTGATGTCGAGGGCTTCGAGCCAACCCACCAGGGGGTGAGATGAGTTCAGAGCTCTGACGCTAAATTGGAACTTCGTACTTGGGTGATGCAGTTTAGTGATATCATAAATTTAACCCAATTTACGCAAAAACAATTCCTCTTTTACCCGCTCACGTGGATGTCCGTGCGTTCATAAACTATTTATTGAGCTCGTATGCACGTGTACACTGGGGATTGTGCCTGGGAACGGGTTTAAACCGTACCCGAACAGTTGCAATTGCACCCCTGTGTGGCCTTGGAGAGAGTCGGCAAATTGGAGTCGGTGTATTTGTTGTATTGTAGTGCTCAAATCGCAACGGAGTTCATACGGATAAAGTTCCCGTTTCGCTGTAGTTTTGTTTAGTGCAGTTGAAAAGCTCCCAAAAGCTCTCGAGACCATTGAATCCCCATTGGATCTTGTGGTAGGTGAATTATAGATTTAATTTGTAACCTCCCTTGCACTTGTAAGCTGTGTAGCAACAAAATGATGCGCCGGGAATCAAACCTTTTGCTTTCCCTATAACAGAAGCATTCATTACTAAGGTGGAGTAGTCGCACCAAACCCCTCGGCCTAAGGCATAGCGATAGTGCAATTATTAATGGAAAAATACAACGGCACTACCAGATCGTTAATTATAACACCCCGGCAGTGAATGGTTACATTAATTCGAGCCTCCTGTCTCGAGCCCGAATCTCCAATTCGTCCTCCCTTCCGTTTGATTAACCAAACTCTTGAAGCGTGAGTGCTTGTCTGGGCCCGAAGCAAGGCGTTTGATGTTCGCGGCGCAAATTAGCATCATTAATCTTATCGACGTGCGTCGGTATGAACGAACGAACCGAGTTGATGTGGCGTGATTTTCGGTTCCACTGATCCCGGTACAAGTGAACGCGTTGGAATTGATATCATTCATCAAAACAACACGGCACGTGCACACACACACACATAAACATGGAGTGTGAGATAAGAACGTGAAGGATGTTGACGCGATCAAAGAAAACCCATAGCGCGACAGTTTCCTTTTCCAACAGCGAGGGTTGAAAGAATGGAACCAAAAGAGTAACAACAAAATGGCACCACCCAAACATGCTCGATTTCGATTTACTTGGTGGAGCGTTAGCTCGGAAGAATTTCGATCGGCTGGTGTAACGTAACCCATGAGCCTACCAGATGAGTACCAGATGGAGTTCATCAAACCGCTCGCGGTGAGAAGTGGGAGAGAAAAATAAAACAAACGTACTCACACACACAGTACAAGCAAAGCAGAAAGCACAAACGCAAGCTTCATCATCATACCAGCGTTACAACAAAAGGGCACATTGACGTGGAAGAAGCAAGCTTCCGGGCAAATGCACCATCAAAACAAATTGTTACCTGTGGTGAAAGCACCCTGCAAGGTACGGCGGCAAGGCACTGTCAGGTACACTGCCATACCAAAACATTGAAGAGAGCGTTTGTGCAAAGTAAAAGCTTTTACTGTCGTACAGTGTTCGTCCTCACACCATGAGGTTTCGCTCCCTACGTGTGCCACGTCGATGATGATGATTCGTTTTCAAAGTGTTTCAACGGGCGTTGCCCGGGAAACCGGCGATAGCAAACACCCCAGCCGCCTTGGGACACAGGCAGTAGGCGCATATATTGGCGGCGGTCTGTACCAGTGCACACTCCTCTTACGTCGAGCAGTCGGGCAGCGCACTTTCGATGAGCCGTCTCATCAAATGGAAGATCACCTTGAGATGAAGTGTCGCACCGTGAGAGGGGGGGGGGGGGAAGGAGTGGTCTATTGTTTGCGCACACCGATAGGCATTCTATCCGAGAGACATAAATCTTGTCCGCTTCCCCGATGTGCGGCTTCATTCTTCTTCAAGTCCTCGAAGTACGTTTATGTGCGTGCGTGAAAGTTTCTCGTCCTCTTTCACTCGCTCTCTTGCGTTCAGCTGTTACTACTGTGTGTTCATCATGAGTGTGCGCCTTCCCTCGCGGTCTGTGCCCTTTGCATGAGGCCCGTTTGAATGAAATATCTTTTACCGGTACAACCGTTCACCTTTCTTTTTTTTTTAGGTCCGCCTTCCTTCTTTTCACAACACAATGCCATCTCGAACTGGTGGAAAACCGACACGATCGGTAAGGTTTCTTCTGTTTATAGTTAAAGTGCGGAGGAGTGCCACCGGTGGCTACGTACAGATCGATGTCAATCCAACAATACGCATCGGTATGAATACTCGAAGCGAAAGTTGAACGCAAAACGTAGCGGCAAGCGTTACGAGAGGGAACGGTACTTGAAATGGAGAGTTGATGCTTCCCATGCCAGCCAAGCGTATGGGTGGGTGATGGGTTGGATGGTTGGAAAAGTGGGGTAGATATCATTGCTTGTCGTAACGCAGCAGCGGTAGGCGCTAGTACCGTTTGTGCGATGGTTGCTGTGCGGTACGATTATAATGGCCGACTCATCTGGTGCTCAGCATCGCGCACAATCGCACCATGGCAATCGTCACCAACATGTGGGACATTAATCTTGTCGGGCTGATCTTGTCGTGAGTTTGGTTTTTCGCAGGAGGGGGCGATTGAGCGGTCCGTGCCACGGTTGCGGAGTTTGTTGGTGATTCCAAAAATAGTACGTTGTTTAATTTTGCACGTCACACAGAGAGCGGTTACATAATTATATCGTTATTTTAAACCTTCAAAGCTTATGACAGGCGACTTTCTGAGTGTTCCCTACGTATGGTACATTTTTTATTTTATAAATCATATAACAAAAACTCATCTGTAATGCAGTAAAGCATATTATGTTACTAATTTATGCTCTCAAATTATTTACAATGAACGAATTTTGCCCGTTGCCCTTCATTTGAAAGACCAGAAAATAGAGTTAAAAGTTGTATCGTATTTATACAAATCGGCAAGAACTGGACCTATTTTAAATTTATAATAAATTAAGTGATATTGAAAACACAAATGATAATGGGGCCCTTTCCGTTTTAAGTTCGTTGGCTGAAATTTCAGCCTGTCAGCTGTTTGCATTGTATAGCAGTTTTCGAGCAGCTATCAAAGTGGGTATAATATACAGGTGGGCTTATCCCAAGGTGTATGAATTTTGAAGGCTGATTTTTATCGCTTCTGTTTCTGAATAAGAGTGTTTTGTCTATTCGTCAAGCCTCCAGAAAGCTTGTTTGAACAAAAGTGTTCATCCATCATGTCAAAAATTGATATTTAAATTTGGTTATAAAAAAAACATGCTATGAGACCACCTGGACTATATACACTTTGATTCTGGATTCCATCACCAGGTCTCTTTAATGCACCTTGGGATAAATGTAAACATCACCTTGTTCTGCCATTTCTTCGAGCAGGTACTCGAATCTAATTCTAGCTTTGAGGCTAGAATAATCTAGATTGAAAATTGCAGGCTAGTTTTGTGTGTGGTTTTGTATGGAGTATTTACATGATTTCAGCCTCCAACTGTCAAACCCCATACAAGCTGACTAGAATCGTGAAGGGACCCAATATTAGAAATTTTTTCGCAATATAAATGTAGCTTAAAACATTTAAAAGTTAAGATTATTAAGTAAATCGTATTGAATTCGAAACATATCTCTATAATCACAACTTTTACTCAAAATGTCCTCAAAATAAAACAAGTATTTTACCGTAAACATTTTTCCAACTCAGTTTCAGGTGCAATTCTGTACCTTTCGGAGAAATCGCTTTCATCGCAAGAAAAAAAATGCAAATTTTACAATAAAGATCAAACATCAGAATGGGGAGCTAGCCGAAGCAAAAACCCCAACCAACGGAATAGCCCCAAAGTAAAGTTTAAATCGAAGCTTTAAATTAAACCAATTTGCATAAAGTTTTGCAGCATAAAGGGGGCGAATTATTCCGAGAATGGATTCTACCGGAGACGAGGGGGTGGGGGAGGTTAAGCTCCACCGACATTTCCCACTGACTGTTGGCGCCGTCGGTGCGAATCGTAGGCAAACTTAAATTAAAACCTTCGATTTCTTACATCCAGCAAAGCGTATGGGGTATAGCAGGTAATACCCAGAAAACGATTGGTACTCCAATCCCAAGGAGAAGGAACAAAAAAAAAAGGTAAATATAAGGCTCCCGGCAGTTCGATATGTTGGTCGATATTAGACCACACAAAATTGCAGACTTCGGATTGCTTCATTCAACAGAAACAGACGAACGTGCCAGGGGCAGATGTGTGTGAGTGTGTGTAATCTTCGACTTTTCCCAAGCCATAACAGCAACTCAAATTAGCTTTCCCAACTTCTAGCTGCGAGGGAGGGAAAGATTTGAAGAATATAAAATAATCTGCTCGGATGTTCGATCCAGATATACAGCATGGGCAGCAAACACAAGGTGCCCAAGTGATAACCATTCGTACTAATTTGGACCGGATTTGATAGGAGGGAGAGGGCAGCAGAGCTATTTCGAGTAATTCAAAAGATAAATGGTTAAGTGAAGCATTTCTTCGTCATTTTTTGCCGCGATGGAAACCTACTTAATAGATGAGATGAAAGAGGAAAAGATGCTTTTACAGTAAGTGCATCTTCCATCAGAGGAATGGTAAACATTACGAACCACAATTCCACTCCGATAGTTTAAAAGCTTACACATAAAAACGGTTATTAAAAGAAACACGGACACATATCAAATGGCAAAACCTACAATCAAACCTTCAACAGTGTTCATCCTTTTAGGATTAATTTACTGCTTCTTGGAAACGAAGAAAAGGGCATTCAAAAGTAAAACCAAAAAATGAATCCGTATACTTTAAGTGCTACCCTAGTGCCGGTAGAAGGGAGAAACAGAATCGAGGAATGATATTTTTCTGCTAGAACTGCGCCTAACAGTTCAGCGTATGAGTGGGTAAAGCGCACGCTAGCAAGCGGCACCGAAGCACAAAATGGTTGCATCGGACAGGTTCCGAGAATTCGAGCTTGCGGGTGAAATGGTTGGGTAAAGCAATCAAAACTCAAGTCAGCCGTCTGCAAAGATGACCGGTTTGATGAAGAGAATGTACCATTTGTCAGGTCTGTGTTTTACTCCGCATCATTTCCACCCCCCACTCCCTCCCCTCCTTCCCTCTTGGCATACCCCTTTTTTCACACAGTGTCTTCCCTTTCTCTGTTTATCAAAGGAGTCAATCCGTTTCGAAAACAACCCATCCCTGGGTGGGTTGTGCCGGTCCGTACTTTCATCTGGATGTTATTCTTTTTTCGCCCTTCTTTTCACCCCTCCCCCCCGCTCCACTTGGTTTTCACATCATCCGACCTGTATGCCCAGTGGGGAGAAAAAGTGAGGGACCGTTTTCGTTGCAATAGGAATAGTTTGGCCCTACAGAAGACGGCCACAAGGTTCACTAGTCTGTCGCAAACGACCCATTTGTGGTCAGTGTTATGTTGTTTAGTAGCTTGGGTTGTGTCTGTGTAGGTACATTTTCCTTTTCGCACCGTTCCGTTGTGGCTTAGTGCTTGTTACCTTACCGAAGGCAGCTCTCTGCTGTGCTTCGCGAGAATTCATTTTCCCACAACGGAGACATGGGTTGCACACACACACACACACATAACAACGTAAAACTACCACTTTTCCGGGCTAGGAAACGGGCAAGATCGGGTAGCACCGCTGGGCTGGGCTATTTCCCACCGCAGCAGGGCCAATTATCGCTATCCGGATTTTTAGGTTCTGTTGGGCGGTGCCTGTATCAACGGATTTTTTCGGTCGTTGTTGAGTGTACCAGTGTACCACTCAACTGCAGCCACTGGAGATCAGCGTACAGGACCGTCACATTCTAAGACGGGAGTATGGGAGTGTGGTTTGCAAAGAAACAGGGCTGAAAAAAACGGATGGATTTTATAACCAAAGGCCATTGACCATCCAAAGTGTGTGTGTGTGTGTGTGAAGCGAAATAACATTTGGTGCCATGCGTACACGTACAGCCATATCGCTTTCATACACCCATGTTCCACCCTTTTTCTAAGCTGACCAGTCCGGTGTGTGGTTCTCGCGGGATTAAACCCTAGCCAAGAAATTTGACGATGGCAAGCGTCACTAGGAGAGTTATGGGAGTTACGTTCGGGAAGGTCGAAACCTCACCAGACCACACTGGCCTATTGTAACACACGAAAGGCCGGACGTCGCCGCTTACTGTTACCAGTTCCCAAAAAAAAAAAAGAAATGATGCGTAGGATACTGCACTGATGTCCAGCAAAACCGAACATGTCGGTGTCGATAGCAAAACCTTCGTGAACCCCGGGGGTTCCTTTGCACAGGCCATAAGCCAAACTAAGGTTCCTACTTTTGGGTTACACAAAAACCCAAAATTCTATATTCGGGCTGGAAAAAACACAAACACCCTCAGGCCACAGACCCTTCCACGGTTGGTGGTGGTGGTGGGCCATTCGCTAGCATCATCAACGGCAAATCGAGGTCAAAGCAGTTCGGTTGCGGGCCGTTGGTTGTACATCTCT
Source organism: Anopheles arabiensis (assembly GCF_016920715.1). NCBI lineage: Eukaryota > Metazoa > Arthropoda > Insecta > Diptera > Culicidae > Anopheles > Anopheles arabiensis. The sequence goes on from NC_053517.1 coordinate 15,605,330, forward strand.
CCCGCAGGAAACATTCCAAAGTTTCGGGCGCGAACGATATTGTTATTGCGATGCGATGGATTCGGCCAGTAAACTGCTTCGAGGCTGTATTTATTGTTTTTAAAAGTATTTTTTACCCCCATTCTACTTCTACCACGGTAGAAAGGAGCTTGTAAAGCACCTTCAAAAGCTTCCTAGGACACACACATTTGTATTCTGTGCAGCGTTTCGACCGAGCGAAAGAATCCACCCGATAGTCGGATGATTAAAAGTACCCTCCGAATACGCTTGTTTGACCGTTCGTTTGGAGGTTAGAATGGAAACGGATCCATACCCAGTACGAGCTGGTCCATGGATGGTTCCCGAGTAGCAACAAAGATACACAAACGAATAAGCCGGATAGGATTTCGTCGATAATCCCGGGGCTTTGCAGCTTGGAATCGGAGTTGCTTTCCAGCTCGCGCCAGTTGCTGTCGCCTCCCCCGAAACGAGCTTTAACTTTACGCTTCGCCACTTCTTGGTATCGCGTTGGTCTGGGTGGGAGGTCAGATTGAGATGATTCATTGGAAGGACAAACCAGTAATGATCCCCACACTGTCTGTGCTCGCTGGTTGATTTTATTTGGTTGAGTGCCCGTTTTGATGGTGGATTGGCAATAGCAACACGCAGCAAGAAAATATGCAGCAAGTCCGCGGGGCTTTGTGAGTGATCACGAATTAGGCAGCGATTGCAGATTCAAAAAGTTAGCCGCCCGCTACCTACGCTGGTGAAATATCAAAAGAAAGAACAAGTGGGGCGGGATTATACCTCCTCCCTTGCCCCCCGGGGGACACATCATGCGCACCCTACGGACGACAAATCGGTCCGCACTACGCCCGCACCAGAGATGTGACAAGGATCAGGAGCAAAGCTTTTCCCAGTAGGGAAAAGCTTCCCCCAGGGAGGAAACTTTGTGCAGCAGTTGGCGAGACATCGGAACCAACCGACCTTTGCACTGGGTTTTGTCGATCTGAAGACCGAAGCTAGCAAGGTAGTTCGTCCCCAAGTCCCGACGGACCCACGCGCGATGATGGCACCGGTGGCCGGGCCAGGGTTCGGTTGGGATTTGAGATTGAAGCGGTGGGATTAGCTGAAACGAGAATAACACTGAGACACTGGAACTTAACTACTCCCAGACAGACAGACAGCTCAGGTGAGTATTGTCTGAAAGCGCAGTTCAATGCTGGTCCGGTGCGCTGCTATTGCTTAAATGGTGAAATAGGCACAGAGCTAAAGCGCGATAAAATGCGAACGAAAAGAGTTGGTTCTTAAAATAGATGGCAGTGGTAAAGGGGAAAGGCATGGCAGGAGATTGAATTGTACGCAATTTGAGCCGTCGGTACCTGATTCGTGCGACTGTTGCGAGCTTCCGTGCAGCCGGCGTAGCTTACCTGGTGAATAAATCGGGTAAAAAAGGAAGAGAAAAAAGGGCACATTATAGAAAAGGGGAAGTTCAATAACAGGCTAATGATGATAAATTTATCGCTGCGTGTGGGATTGAGTTTGTGCAATTGCTTTACGCGTTTATCTGCTAAATGTTGTCTTTATTCAATATCCGAAATAGTGATTTTCGTGTGAAGTTTATCGAAAACAACATGCCTTAACAAAATGCCCGTCATGGCTTGTTCAAGCCCCGAATAGACCGTGCCCCCATACGTAGGACTGACTATCCTGCTACGGTAACAAAAAGTCACTGAAAGCCAAGCCTACTTCATTGGTGGGTACAGGCAGGCCTTGATCGGCAGTGGTTGTTGTAGCAAAAGAAGAGGAAGAAGATAAACTGATAAGGCAAACTTAAAAAAAAAACAAGTTCTAGAAATAAGGCATTTTGTAATATGCTTTAATAGGTTCTAGATCCATTGAAAGAAAATATTGCTAATTAATTTCATTGGCTTTCGTTCCCAGGTTGAAACGATGCAACTTGATTGGCTCGTACATTGCGTACTCGATGAAAACGATCAGCCAAAATGGAAAAACAACATACCAGCTGTATCGAAACAAATTACCCTATCTTTCAACCATCAGACTAACGCAACAAAGCCACAGGCGTTTTATCATTTTTTGTTGTTGTTTCCGGCTTGTTTAGTGCCGAATCTAATACCGAGCCCCGGTAATATCCCTTCTCCGACAACACACAGCAATCAATCGATGATGATGATGATGATCATGGAGCATAGGCACAGTGAAGCGGGATAGGACACAACCCACAGGTCAACCATTCCTTTTCTCTCGCTCCCTTTCTCTCGGGAGGATCACCGAGACTCCATCAACGAAGCAGTTTTGTAACGGACGCTGGAATCCGGAATAGGAATAGATACAACACACACAGAACCAGCACATGGTACAAAAAAAACCGGGTGCCATGCGCTAGTGTTTCAAAAACTATAGCGTGACAAACGAACCGGGCTCCGGACACGCACGGGCTTCAAGGATGGAAGCTACTGGTGGAAGCTGCTTTTTTGTACCTCAAACATCATCAAAACAGCACACGGACACACAGGATGGAGCGAGCCTTTCCACCGTTTGCCGACGGACCGCTGGCTTCGTGGACGAGGACAAAGTTTGGAAATTGAAATTCATAACCTCGTCACCGGTTTCATCGTTGATAAGCTAGTTTCCATTCCATTTCTCGTGGCTTTTTTATCCCTTTCATTCTCTCGTTCTCTCTCTCTCTCGCTCTCTCTCTTTCTCTCTCTCTCTCTTTCCAGTGGGTGGATCGCTTGCGCTCGTCCTCGTTTTTGTTGCTCGTCCACCTTCAAATGTGTCGCACACCTTCATCAGACTGTCCACTCCTGCTGGCCCTCCTACTCACCAGCCCATCAAGGCGTATACCACCTATCGCAGAAGCGTATCGTTTTCCACCCGGGCAGCGTATGATATGGTGACCAATTTCCGAATCAATATTTAATCAGGTTCCGAGCCGATATCGAACCCCCTTTCCGTTAGCCTTTCCGCAACGAAGGCGGAGGGGCGCTGGTCAGCGGGAGACTGACTGACTGACTGTGTGTCACGAGCTGAAATTGGAAGTTGTCAACCGCCGCAACCTAAAACTGTGCAACGTATCCCAGCTGGGATAAGTTTTGGGAAAGCTAGAGCATAACATATATTACACCGAGGGAGGTTGTGCCCTTTCCCCTCTCCCAACTCCCTCTCGCACTACGTTTGCACTGTAAACATGGCCCCATTTGTCAAGGGAATTGGAAACATGACCAATTACATCAGCGCCTTGCAGACGACGATGGTTGAAGCCATTCGGATCGGGCGGAATCGTGCGAGTTGGAAGGTTTGGGAGAAAAATTTTGATGTATGACCCCAACAGTTTTACTCCCTCCCCCCCTTACAACACCGGAATGGGATCGTCTGTGGGGGGATTGGGAGTAGCCGTAACAAAACGTTTTTACAGGCTAGGTTGAGGTAAATACGTATCATTACACTGAATTACAAACACACAACGGGAGGCGTAGCGTATGGTGGTAGCATGTTGCGTGTCAGCAGCGAGGGATGATAGCTTCGGATCCACTCCGAAGGGTCGGCCGGTGCTGGGGCAAGTATACAATAATCACATTACTTCATCAAACATGAAGCACGCTTACTCGGGGGGGAATCGTATTTTTTGTGAAGCACCACGTGGGTAAAGTTTCCCATGCACCAGTTGGTTGGTATTTAAACCGTTCCCAAATTGTCAGGAGGGATGAGAGAGAGTCGTCTCCGGGGGAGGGTAGGTTTGGTTTGGTGAAGTAGTTATTGGGATTTTAACTCCCAACACGCAGCATACAGATGGGTGGGTATGAGTGTCAGGTGTGTGCAGAGGGGGTATGTAATTATCATCGCATCGGATTGCGTTTCGCTTCGGGGAGTAATGATTACGAAATCATAATTGAAATGCAGCATAAAATGGGCGTTTGGTGGGTTTTTAGTTGTGCTTTGAGCCATTGTTATTTCATAGCAGTTTTGGTTTAGATTTTCTCCCCTCCCACTCTCCCTCCTCCCCTTTTCAAAGCGTGTTAATAATTGAAATTGTCGGGCAGAGCAGTTGCGTTCAATTAAACGTTGTTTTCATACATAATACTAAATAGTTTTAATGATCTATCATTGGTTTGAAGGAAGGTGTTCAACTATAAACGCTTTTGGGTAGCATTTTGATACTGCAACTTAATTGTGTTTTACTAAATTTATTGTATAAATCTTTATACAATGTTTGAAGGGGAAAAGATGATCTCCCCTACAAAAATGTCTTGTTTCACAACGCAAGATAGAATATTCCTACACAAAAATGAGGTTAAACGATTGTCTTACTCTTTTGAACATACATTAAGCCATCACGGCATGCAGAAATTATCCTTTCTCATCAATACAATTATCCTGCTGTAAACACTTTACCAAAATAAACCCACCAACCAACGAAGATTAGCCAACAATGGTACCGCGTATCAACATTCGATTCGATCACTATTGAACAAGCACTATCAAAGCCCAAACGACGTTCTGCTCTCTCTCGAAACCTTGTGCTTCTTTGCCATATCATTCCTCCTCCTTTTCCTCCTCATCAAGCCCAGTCCCATTCCACTCTATCGCGATAAATCAATTCACGCAACGATGACGGGGCAGTATTCACCCATGTGTAGGATAATATATTTATTTATCAACTATCACACACGCGCCCCAAACATGATGCAACCTTTCTACCAACCCACACACAAACAGACGCATGGGCCACATGGTCCGGAGGAGAGGAAACTGGCTTTCTAGCTACATCAATACCGAACGCGGAACAAATAGATCCGCGGGTCGCTTGTGGAAAGGGGTGAACGGGGGTTGTGTATCCTCGTTGCTAGTTGGCCGTGGGGGAAGCGTTCGAAGCGTTTTCCGAAAGGAATCCCATTCTGGCGCCGAAGAAATGTAAAGTCATGCGCTAGGTCAAGCAGCTTGGACGGGCTGGAAGGAGCAGTTATTAAATCACAACTTCTCATGTCTTTTCCGTTCTCACAGCACAACAATAACAGCAAAAAAGAAGAGGAAAATAAAATGCTCCCTCAATGGGTGAGGGGTTGGGGACCTAATCTTCTCTTCCGCCAGTTGCTTTGGTTGTATTTAGCTTTCTGCGTGTGTGTGTGTGTGTGTGTTTCTGCTTCTCCTTTTCCAGCTCCCGTTATGTTGCCTCACATATTTTACGGAAAGACATGTGGCGTGACGAAGGCATTGTATTTATGTTTATGTGTGTTTAACAAAGAACATATTCACACATACTTTCTAACACACACGCACACATATACACACGTACAAACACGTCGTTGCGCATTTAAGCAGACCCTTTACCGTCTACAAGCCAATTACGTACGAAGGTTCGGTTCGGTTCGGAGAGGTTCGTTGGTGCGGGAAGGATGCTCGTTACGCTCCGTTTGGCGAAACTAAGGAAACCATCACAGCACCCCCCTTGAACCCTCAACTCACACACACACTCTGTTTGGGAGGAAAAGTGGCTTGTTTGTCGGATTTTTATTCAATTCCTGCTTGACTGAACGGAGCAGCAATGGAAGCGGTTGGAAAATCGCGCACCGCGTATACCTCGAGCGAAATTTGATTTATGATCTCATCTTCAGGGTGCAGCAAGCATATGGAGTCCTGCCTGGACTGCTGCAAAATGGGATACGTTTGAGTGGGTGGGTGGATGTGTTGTTTCGATTTCACCGCCTCCCTCACCCGCCCCACTCCACTAGGTAGCGATCCTGGTGTTGTTTTGATTTTATTGATTGAGAGAGCGAAAACTTTCGACTGCGGCCCACTAGGGGGGCGCATGAAAAATTGGAAAACAAATGGCAAATGAACCGATCGGAGCGCTGTCTCACGAGACCCCTAAACGCGGTCAATTTGCGCACGGGTTGAGCAATGGTGGTTCGCTATAGTTTATGAACAGAAGATGAGGGGAAAGTTTGCCATTCCTTCGCGTATCGCCCCCTCTTGAGGGAGTTATAAGAGTTTGTTTGACAGATAACAAAGCATGACGTGTTGGTATTTGCTATGCCACTGTGCTGTGCTGAAGTAATATCTGCATGTTTTGTTAGGTTTTTGTTTACGACGACACGTTGGTTCGATCTGTCTCGGCACCACCACCAGCACACAGACAGACAGACAGAAACGAAGTGAAACCGCGCAACCGAGCAAAGTGTGAGGTTTTGGGAAAGAAATTATTTATTGGTCGTTTGTTGCTCGCTGTTCGGCCGCCAACAGCGGTTGCAGTCGTAAAGTTGTGCCTGGTAGCTTGTTTGAAAGCCGTGCGACAAGATTGAAACGGAACCAGTGCTCGGAAATGCTGTCCGTACAGCTGGCACAGTGACTTTTTTTCTCTCTCCATTTTCCGTAGCCATTTCGGTGTGGTTTTACACAACTATTTAACGGCAAAACAGCGAGCTACCGTATGGAGCCAACAGTGGAACAGATTGAAACAATGTCACAAGCAATGTGCAATCAACCACACTAGACGTTTAGTTAAATAGGGAGGGGGGGGGCTTTGAAACGAAAACTGAAATACATTGTGTCTCAGACGTGTCCCAGATGGATGATGTAATGTATCTCGCAGGTTTCGCATGTCTCCTCGTATGACTCACTCGCAGTATGGGATAGATGTTTACTGGCGTAGCTTGCGATCTCTGTCAAATCGATTTGCTTGCATAACTGTAAATCAGTTTTTTCCTCCAACAACACACACCCACCCCCAGAAGGCATGATGGTAACAGTAAAAAAAAGAAGCGAGTAAATGGTTACAAACCACACACTGGCACGTGGCAATGATCGATAAAAGCGTAAACCTACAGACGTAAAGACCTGTCGAAGGACTGGATCCGGTAGACCCACCACCTTACAAAGACGACCGGATCTAGTGTCTGTGTGTGTGCATGGAGTCTCTTACGTTTTTTTTTCCTTTAAGCCACTGATTCCGATGATGTACGTGACAGTGGCAGTAAACATGTGTCGCTAAAAAGGTACGGAGAGGTAGGCGGGATAAAAATATCGAACCCTCGAACACATCCTCGTACGAGGCACGATAGAATCTGGATAAGAAATCGTAAACAATCGCTCACACATACCCACACCTACTGCAAGCCTCGGCACGACAGCCGGGCCTACTTTTGGACACGTTTTCAATCGCGGTTTCTTTGGTTGTGTGTATGTGTGTGTGAGTGTTTGTTTTTTTCTTCTTCTTTCAATGTGTCACTATTGGTCGCCTTTCACTTTCGTTCGTTTTGCCCGTCCTTTTTGTCTATGCTACCCTGATCGAATCATCGACCGCCACTTCCGCTTCACGCTGGGGCAGGAAATGGGTTTCTTTTTTTTCGTTGCATTATGCTACCGTTCAACCGTTGGACGTTCTGTTGGTCGACTCGGTAAGAGAACCATATTTTTTCACTGCAGGGTTTTCCCGGAAGGAGCAGGTAGTTGGTGGTTTGATAGAATTGTGAGTTGTTGAAAAAAAATGTATGGGGTTTTTGAAGGGAATTTGAATTTATTTAAAATCGAAAGATTGTGTAAAAAAATCGAATATGATAAAATAAATTTAAAGAATTGTCTACAATTTTCATAATTTGTGTGTATCATAAATTCAAAAGCTTAATTTTTATATTATTTTATAGAAGATATGGAAAGGACAGCTTTATTCAAACTCGCTTGAAACTGGCAAAGAGGCATCGGTAAACAAAAAGAAACAATCAACGATAAAGCAAATACGCGCTACAATTTCAGTCGAGCAGGCTCCGACGGTTGCATGTGTGGTATGCGTGTTTGTATGAGCCTGTTATGAATGTTTCTCTCGCCCGTATTATGCTCAGCAATTTCTTTTTTTCTCTCTCTCTCTTTTACTCCACCGCTTCACCCATCGTACCGAATAAGCAATTCAGCACACGAACCAATCGAAAGAACTTTACTTTCCCATCCAGCGGTGGTGTAAGATTCGATTTTTAAAAATCGATCAACCACGCCTGTTGGTTTGCGCGCGACGCTCGTCTACCCGAGCGCGGCAAGAACCCAGAGGTTGGGCGCGCGTTCCCGTCGGTACGTGTGAAGCATGACCTAGAAAAGGGATACTTTTCGTCAAACATTCACCGACTTGGCCGAGGTATTAGCGAAAGTAATATCCTTTATCCTTGCGAGAGCGCCCGTGCCTTGCCTTCGTGCTCGGCGTGAGGAGGGAAATGGGAATATATACCTGTTGGGTTGGGAAAAATTTGATTCTTAGAATGAAAGTGCGAGCCATGCGAGAGCGAGAGAGAGAGCGCGAGAGCGAAGAAAGGGAAGAAAAATGCTCCTCCAGTTTGGCACGCTGGATGAAACCCCTGCCATCCGCCTCCGCCCCGTCCACACTCGTCCTCCCCGTGATGGATGCCAATCAGGCCGAACGATGAAGCGCAGCGCGCGCACGCGAAAGTATCGAGGCGAGGCTCACATTTTAATCTTTCTTCTAATTCATTGAACAATTTCCAATTTCACGGGTATTATAAAACTTCCACTTTCACCGTTTGCGGCCACACCCGCTTGGTACTTTCGAAAGGTTGGCGGCTCGGGAACAAACAATATAACCCTTCGCATCGTGGGTTCGGGTCTCCTGTTTCGTTCCGAGCCCTTGCGGAGGCTGGCGGATGGGATGGGCGCATGCAGAACCGAAGCGCAAGGGGGCGAAGCAAACCAAGCAACGAGCCGTTAAATCTATTGCGCTTCATCGTTTTATCGTTTTCAGTCGCCCATTTTCGGCTAAAAATATTATCGACCATCAAAATGGGGAGTACAGGGAGGGACACGCAGCAGCCGTTAGCCTTCCGTTTTCGGTAGGAATATTGAATGAACAAAATTGAGGCATGGGCAGAACAGGGTGTAGTGGAAATGGTGGGTTTGGGTTTTGTTGGGTGATTTATTTTTCCCCAAACAATTTACACCGCTTATAGTTGGGCGATAATCTTTGGAACGCAATTGCTGCCCATGTGGTGGAGTTTGTGAATAAAAAAATAGGAGCTAGTTTCTTTATCAGTATAACATTAAGATTCACTATTAAACATGCTTACGATTTTACTCAAATTGCTCTACAAATCAGGAAACAAAATACTACCAAAATTACTCCTTTCCCACAAATAAACCATTCTTTCTAAGGCGCATAGGTAAATCAAAGCTCGAGGCAAATATATTGCCCGTTTTCCCCGAAACGGAAAAGATTGATACGCTGTGCCTAATCGAACGAACACACAAACACCCGCACACAACAAACAAAACTGGCGCTCCATTTCGGTGAAACGCGTGAAGCGGAAACAATTAGCAAATCCATAGCTTTTGCTCTATTTCCAATCAATTGCCCGATAGGCTTAATCCGGAAACGTTTAGAGATTTATAACTATTTCCCTCCCCCTTTTTTCGCACCCATTAGCAGGCAGCCTGGTGGTGGTGGTAGAGCGGTAGGCGATGTTTGTGTGTGTGTGTGAAGGTGTTGTACGCTTTCCACCAACACTCCATTAGCCTATATTTGTTGGCCTTTTTTTGTGCTGGCTTTTCTATCCGGTACGCCAGCCGGAAGATAAATGGACATTCTAAATGGCACCGGCCTTGCAGCGGCAAGAAATCAACGATGACACGGAAAAACACTCCCATTCACACCCGTGATCGAGCGATCAAGCGAGGTTTGGCGTTGGGCCGGAGCAGCCCAATACAAAACATTAGCTAAATGTAGAAACAGATTTACTACTTAGAGAAACAGCTCATATGACCAGATAGTGCGTTATTTTTGCAAACAATCAAAGCTGATTGACTGTGGCAGCCTCAGTTGAATGAAGGTATGGCACTAATGACAGTTGTCGAAAGTTCTCTAGAAGCCAGTTTTCCAACCCGCAACAAGGATAACTCATCAATATCTCTCACACGCACATGGAACATAATTAAATAAATTTTTATTTCAATGACTTACTATTTCTCTATCTCTACTTGCTCAACGATTCCGCAAACATTCGATAGCCTTCCTCGTTTTGCGCGGGACGGAGTAATCGTACCGGCCGCCGGAAGGGATAATACGATAAGGCAACGAAGGAAAACATACAAACAGCCACATTAGCACAGACCCAAGGAGCCGCATTTGTTCGCATCCTCCATCCATCCATCGCCTACTACACAACACATCATTATCAGCTTAACATTAGCCCGTTTGGCCCGGTGGCCGTGGATGGCTGGAGTGGCGGCAATCGGGAAATGTTGGGTCGTGTTTTGCTTCGATAGCACGTGAGCAGCGGGATCATCCATTCGATACATCCAAACGCTGCTTGGAGGGATGCTTCTCGAGATTGTTTCCCTGTCCGGCGAAAGAGGGCGATGGGAAGCATCTGGGACGGGGCAGCTTCTTGGAGCTCGTTATAATGCGGCCCATTATTCAAACAAGCCCGAATTGACAAGCGGCAGCGATGTCTTCGTTCGATGTTCGCCCGGCACAGCGCCCGCCCGTGCTTGGCTTGGTGCTTGAGGTTGTTCCCCTGCTACCGACACCATTAGCCATAGCCGATAGCCGCTAAAGCCGCGTGTTATCTTTCTGACCTCAATTGAACTGCGATGAGGCCGTGCCGTGCCGTGTCCCTTGTGCCTGTGCCGCGTGTTCCCTGCCTGGTCAAGCAGTGCACGAATACGGGTGATTATGGGAGGATTGCAGTGTAGTGGGGTTTTCCCAGGCTCGCTTGCCATTCTCGGGTGAGTGTTTGTGGGTAAGCTCACGAAAACGTTCCTTCAGTTCACGCAATCTCTATCTCGTGTGGGTAAGGTGACGAGCATAATGACACACTACACAGAAGGCACGACGACGATGATGATGATGATGGATGAGATTTCAAGCCAGTCGATCGCGTCTCGATACTGCGCGTGGCATGACAATTCCATTCTTGCATTCTCTCACATTCGGTGGGCCGTTTTTGCCCCCTCCCCCGAAAGCTTGGGCTTTTGCGGGCCGCACTTTGTGACGTAAACATGCTGGCAGATGTGTGACATCTAGTGGGTTGGGAATGCTTCGCTAATGATTGAAGACACATCCCGTGTGCTTTGCCATTGCGGCACGTCAACAGGCCCATTAGCTTAAGCTGGGCTGGGCGACGGACGAGTTATTTCGTGCAAGGCAGTTTTTTTTTTAGCGACGGGCTCTTATACAGGGGTTTCCTGGGGTTCTCATAGTTGTTGGACACTTACTTGACTCTTTCTTATAGGAAGTGATTTTCATATGATGGAAATTGGACTCTATGTCACCCTTTTTGGACAAGCTCCTTGTAAATTCCTATAGGATTTACCCAACAATAATGCTATAGAGTCCAATTCCCATTACATTAGGTTCGTTTCACGCAAGTAAGAGCGAATAAACTGTCCCACAGTTATGAAAACTCCTGGAAAACCATGCAATGCCTGCGTTTACTGCATAATGGTGCTGATTTTTGCTGCTATTTCCAGCGTGTAAGATTTTGAAGGTACTTTCAAGTGTTATTGTATTGCGAGTCTCCTATGTTACGTAAAAGATGAAATAAATATTGCAGCAATTTAAAGCATCTTCAGCTGAGGGCACATTGAGCGCTTTAAAAAGCAGGCAAACAAGAACAAAGTTCGAAAAGCCTAATTTATGGAAGCCACAGCGCGCGAAGCACATCCGCATCCCAAACAAGCACACGACAAATCATTGGCGTGATGGTTTTGTTTTCTGCGTTTTGATTATTTTCCTCCAAACTTTCCCCTCGGTCCAGCCGCTCATACTGGGGTCGGATGAAGCCGCATCCCCCCTAGGCAATTCCGCAATACCATCATTATAAGGCCATTTCTTTCCAATTTTCCTTCATCATACCCTGTCCTTACCGCACCACCACCACACAAGGGAGCAGGCAGGCAAGATCGCGAACCAATTTTCACCGCCATTGTGATTGTGTGAATCTATTTCATTTATTATTTTTTGCCAACTGCACGACGGATGGAACAAACTGCACAAAGAAAGAGAGAAAAATAGAACAAAAAAAACAAATCTCTACCCTCTTTAGTCACCTCAGCAAACCGACGAACATTCATATTGAACGTTCAGATTCATCTCATCGCACCATGGCAACCATTTTCACGCTTCGCTGGTACGTGAGCGGCTTTTTTGTTTTTTTCGGGGGAGCTTTCCTCTTTGTCGTCTCCGGTTGAAATATGAATGGGGTGATGGGTGGGTGGGTAAGAGCGGGAAAACAAAATAATGCACTTACACTCACGTATTGACACGCGTGCTACCGTGAATTTGGTTGCAAATTTGGCAAACGCATGTTACCTCCGCGGGGGCCCGGGTTCGTGGTAGATTGTGAGATGAATGAATTGGGGTGGAAAAAGTAGAACGAAGAAATAATAACTGAGTGATGTTTAATAAAATAAGCCATTTTTTGTCATGTGTTCACTGAGTTACGCTCGGTAGTGATATGAAAAATAATAAATGAGCTTTCATGTGAAAAGCGTTCACAAAGCTGAGAATAAGTTAAATACGTAAAGGAATAAGTTTTGTACTTTAGTGATCATATTGGCTTGAGTTGATGAAATAAATCATCATTCTGGGTGCTAAACATGCGTTAGCCCCCTTGCTATAGTTTATTATAATTTAGATTATTTTTAAAACAGCCCCAATGTGTTTGGGTTGATAGAGAGTTGATAGAGCTGCTCAACATCAAAGCAGCATATTCTTCAGTCAGTCGCGTTTCCACCACATGTTCAATGAAATTGTTCAACAATATTGCATGAAAGGCAACGCACAGAAATAAACTCATACCTCTTCTCCACTCTAAGGCGTAATTAAAATACCTGATTTCCTGCCGTGCAAGCGCAGCCAATCGACGGTTCGCCTTTCATCGGCCCGAGCTGGGAACGGTTTTGCAAACGGGGATCGTAAACTAAGCGCAAGAGTCAACGGATATACCACCACATACACGCACACACACACACACTCGTCTTCGGAAGCTGTGTTCCCCCACCCGGGTTTTCAGCAGCAGTCTTTCTGCCACTGGCACCTCATTCACGTGACTCGTTCGTGATCGCCTCGTTAAGTATCAATTAGCTTCACTCATTCACAGCTGGTTGGCTTGCTTTGTTTACCACACTTTGGCACACACACACACATACAAGCGCACGCACTCACTTTGCAACAGACACGCTACACGCTCCGTCGCGGACAAAAGTTAAAGGCAAGCAAAGGAAAAGAAAAACGTTAACACACTCGTTTGTGTGATTAGCAGCAGGGTTGCACTGTTCACTGTGTCACCCCAGTCGCGGGATAGGCAGTGCGAAAGAAGCCGTAACGAATGGTCCGGTTTGAGAATGAGATGACTATTAAGCAAATGGCAACTCGGTAGTATAAGTAAGTTGAAATAAAAGAAGATTAACTGCAATCAAATGCACATTAAAAGTGATGGAAGCGAAACAAATGCAACTCCTGCTGCTGTTGCTACTGTCACCGCTGTTGCAAAAAGACATAAATCAGTGTCAAAGATCCCTGCCTCGAGTTGGGCCCGCGTGCGATGGAGTGCTGCTCGCAAATGGACAGCATCTACAGCAACTGAACGTCAAGCTTTTGTTTGTACACAGGCACATAAGCAGCACAAGAAGAAACAAACGTTGCTCAAAACACACACTTGCTGGTACACTTGCTATTTTTTCGCTATTTGTTGTCCAACGAAATGTGGGTGTGTGTGTGTTTGTGTGTATCTTGATCTATTTACACAGCACAGAGTGAGTAAATACACCAAGAACACCACTTGCACTAAGTGCTGGCTCTGAGGCGATGGTCTGCCCGGGCAGGAACTTTATACGCTGACAGCAAAACTTTTCCATTCCTTTCTAAACTCTCTCCACGCACAACACGGAAGACGAGCAGTACAAAAAATCCGGCCAACAGCTTACAGTCGTTTGGGTGTGTGCGTGTATGTGTGCCTTCGTTTCGCTGCTGCACCGAACCCTTCCTGCACCGGGGCGTACTGCTCCGGGGCGGTTCAGGTTTGGAAATGAAATGAGACAGCCCGAGACTTGTTTACATTGGGAGCGTGTCCCTAGCACCAGGGTACAGAACCATTGTTGGAAAACATTTTTCGTTGCACAGTTCGCAGAACGAATCGCGCGAAAGACGGCGAATGGAACGAAGGAAGGGGACAACTTTCTTGCCAGCTGTTTATCGATGAACGTACGAATCATCGCATCACCTACGAGGGTGTTTCTGTGTTCCACCCGCTTATGCTTACGCAAACAGACTCGTTTGAAGGCGACCCAGCACAGGACAGAAGGCACGCTCAATTGCACCCCCGGACTCACTCTTATGTAAAATGTTTTGCTGGCTCATCGAACGTGTTGCCTAATTTTACACCCCCCCCCCCCCCAAACACGCGTGACTCCATACGGGTATGCAAAATTTCGTCTAATTATTCTTTCACTCCTAAGGACACACACCAACACACGCACACCTTTCTACCAGCAGTAAGCTTTTCACCAACCTCGAATCGACACACATGCACACAGAGCTTTTTGGCATTCGCAGCAACAGCGGGTGCTGCCAATTGTTGGCGGTTTGCGCTGCGTATCGGCGGACGTCTCAGAGATAACTGACCCGATCGTGTTTGGCTCGGGCACTAAAGAAGCCACCGCCACGAGCTTCCGACAATGGCTCAGCTTCCTGTCACACACACTCTCTTTCTCATTGTGCGTGTGTGTGGGTGTGGGTGGGTGTGTACGTGCGTATAATGTTTTCGTGCTTTTTTGGATGCTACTGCTTCGCACTGTTTGGGGTGTACTGTTTGTCGGGTGGTACTTTCTTCCCCAAGCTGGCTTCAGCAATCCGAGCTTCTGCTTCTGTTGCGAAGGTGGTGGTTATTGCGAGAGAGCGAGAGAGCTCACAATCTCTCATATAACAGCCGGTCGTGTGTGTTACGCCTTGGAGAGTCCAACAAGTTAAAATCCCGAATTTTACATTTCGAAAAATGCTCACGCGATGTGAAAATTGGAACGGAGCGAAAGTAGAGTTTTCCCCTACGGTGCTCCACTGCGAGAGCGGGAGAGCGAGAGAAAGTAATTGGGAAACGCAGCACAGAGCTCACTAGATTGGAAGTCGCAGGGCAGGAGCGCCGAATGAGAGAAAAAGAGTGAGAGCCAGGTCGTGAACGGTAACAATAAAGGAAAATCCCCTAAAGCAACTCATCTGCTCATCCTTTACTCACGGGAAGGCTGATTGTGTGTTTGTGTTTGTGTAGCTCACCGACGGCGCTTGTTCACAGGTGGTAGATTTCGGGCGAGCTGTTGCTGGTCGTTGCTGTTTCCGCTTTTCCCTCTCCTTTGCCTGCATCTAACCATCTTTTTTTGGGGTGTACGCGTCTTGGATTTTGTCGGCAAAAGGAAGGTGTGCGTGTCGTTTGATTCTATGATGGGAAAATCCACTTACCAACAAGGCAGTGCCAAAGCTCCTCGTGGACAGGTTCGTTTAGCCCGAAGAGCATCCAGCCCTTGAATGATTGTCCCAAACGCACGGAACCACATCAACAGCATTTCAACTATAAAGACTCACTTTGACAACACACAATCAATAACGCCGGATCGCACCCCACCCTGGTAAGCAAGTGAGCAAGTAAAAAGGCAAGCAGCACGCGCCACGCCAACAAACGCTAACAAGTTCCAACGAATGCCACCGCTTAAAGGCTTAGGTGACTGGTGACACACATTTTCCCGTCCGTGTTTCTTTACCCACCCGAGCACTGCATGGTTCCCCTTTTTCCGTTCGGAAGAAAACGCCCATCCGTTTACACCCATCAATGCCGCACCGCCTATCTCACCGGGGAGGGCGGGGGGGGAGGTGGCCCACTCGTTTCCCATTCATGGCCAACTCGGCTGATTCCACTTTAGGCGTACCCCTTGTTGGCGCCTGCAAACGGCAGTGGCATTAATTTTCCAAAACGCAACCGAACGTGCGCGGATGATGGCGCGCTTCCCTTCGCTGCAATAAAACCCCAGCGCAGGACGAGCATAAGTCTTTACCCCCCCCCCTTTTTCCCCACTTCCCACTTGCACGGGGATTCGGTGCCGAGCAAAAGCAGACGAAAAGGCGGAAAATTGATGAGGACAGGCGTAAAGTGCAGAAGCCGCGACTGGGCGCAGCGACCTACGATTTACGATGTTTTTCGTTTGATCGACCAAAAGCGCTACAGAGGGAGACAGGGAGAGAGAGTGAGAGAGAAAACGCACAGAGACCAGTGGAAAGGAGCAGCACAAGGAGTGTCATTGCAAGGAATGAAACGACAGTGGAGGGGAAGGGACAAAAAAACGATTTTCGGGTAAGTGGTGGCTAGAAGCAAACGAGCAAAAACCATCCCGTTCGAGCGCGATTGTTGGATGGTATTTGAATGAAATTGGAAACTAAATACGATCGATTACTCAAACGAATGAGGCCATCCGATGGTATTAACGCACAGACGGCAGACCTCTTCCCAGGCTCGTGTTCCCTCCCTCCCAAGCCATGGACAACAAAACCGTTCGGTAGGACGGCAGAGCATTTCACGCGTTTGATTTGTGTCTTGGGCTGCCCCCCTATAGTGTTGTGGGCCGACGTGATGTTCGAAGGGAGAAAGGGAAAGGTGGTAGATAAAATGTCGACCATCGAAAGACACTCCGCATCGGTCGTATCATTCTTCCCATTAAGCCGAAGTGGAATGAGTGGGTCGGGCAGGGTAATGATTTTTATGTTTACGGCACTCAACGCCATCCTTCGCCCTCACTCAATGGTGCTTCAAATCAAAACCACCGGGGCGCCGAATACATCACTACTCCATCCCCAGCTTGATGAGTTTTTTCGTTACACTGATGTGGCACTGTGTGTGTGTTGATTTCAACAAATTGAATTCATAATGATTTGCTCGACATTGCACGGTTGAATCGATTGGATGGATGATTCGGTGCCAGAAGCCGGGATGCGATGTATCATTCTTTCAAGACTGCCCCTCCTCTACCTTCCTGTCCCAGTCCTTCACGCCATCAGTCGACGATAAAAGATCATCTTTCCGCTTGGCTAGCAGCACGATACACACGTTGCACCAGGGCAATAACACAGCTCCACATAAATGAGTGATGTTCAATTAGGTGTAACCACTCGGCATCGAGCACGGTGAGGGGAGCGAGCCATGAAAACAGGCGCCGCAGCAAAACCGGTAGATGGATGTGTAAGTGATCCACGGAATGGGGCACATTTGTCTTCATCAATGCGTAATATGAGCTCGATTGTGGATAGCTGGCGCAAAAGTGAGGTCGCATCGGGTCGACGCGCGCGCTTTGTAGCACCACGCACCAGGCGTCTCCATTGACTGTTGCGATAGCGGGCAGTGCTGTTAGTTTTTCCTTTTTAGTCTGTACCGTTGCATTGTTTCACGGTTCGAGCGATACGAGATAAAACTAGAGGGGAGAAAGGAAAATAAAAAGAACAGCACCACACCCAGCCACAAGCAACAATGTTTAGTTTTGCAGCTCCAGCGGTGGCGCTCAACGGAAAGCATGCTGCACGTACGCACAGGCAAGGCCAAACATGCCAAAGTCTAGGTCTCGGGAGGCACGCCGGACGTTGACTGTCTGCTGCAGGCGGGGTGGAAGTGTTTTATAGTTGCTCACACAGTACAACGGAGGTTCGTTTCGCTCGTGCTCAGCTGATATGTGAGATGCTACAACAGCATTACACTCTTTGCACTATTCAACCTTCAACCTTCAACCCCGTTGTTCTTTGACGAATGGTAGCAAACTGTCCGTAGTGCGGGCGCAGTTCGAGTATAGTTTCCGAGCCTTCCTAAGCATGTCTTTGGCAAATATTTTACCTTCATGAAGTTTCAATCCTGTGCAACAGTAATGTACTGCTTTTAATGCAGTTTCGTTTGCTAGTTTGCGAGGCGTTTAAGGTTTAAATTGCATTCCGCCGACCTTGCCTCGTGTCATGAGACACCCCATGTAATGAGTCCCAGCATCGGCAGAGTATACTAGAGAACGCACAATACAAGTGTCACGTTACCACGCACCTCGAAGCCACAGCAGGGCACACCAACAACGAACTATTTCCTCCTACACCAGTTAGGATCATTTTCCTGAACAGCATCAAAAACTTTAAATTGAACGTTGTTTTCCGTTTCCCGTTAATTAATGTAATGCACGGTTGAAATGGTCCATAGCTCAAACCGCCGTAAGCTTAGAAATAGTTTTCCGTTGCACCAGTTTGGCCCCTGTTAAATCCGTCCCTGTGCGTAAGCAGGGCAGAACAAACACGATTGCTATCGAAATTCACAATTTAGAGTGTTTATTTTTATATGCTTCCACTTGCCGTGCTGCTTAAAAAGGCCACTAATAAGCTTCCTCCGCTGGTAAGCCTGCACCTGGACACAATCGGAAGTGCTGCTTCGTAAAACTTCCTCCTCATTTGCAAGGGAACGAACAAAACGAACAAAAAGCAGACACATTCAATGGCAGAAGGGAGCCTCTTCCGGTGCGGACGGAATCATGCTCGAGATTGAGGTAGTGTTTTTATTCTTTTTTGAGAAGGATCAAGCAGGGTGAGTGGGAAATTGGGAACTATTTTCAAAAACAAAAAGCAACAAAATGACAAAAACGTTCTTTTCTTGTTTTTTTTTTGGGAGCTTACATGCTGTCCAGTATGGTAAAAATGACAGACACACACACACACTCACACACACTTACATTTCAGGATGAAGAAGGCCAAAAATATCATTCCTGTAGCAGGAAGTGAAAGTTTTTAACCAAGCGGAAAACATCATTTTCTCCGACCTTGCGCTGTGCCGCTGCTTACCAACGGGCCGGGCAACCAAAGAAGCAGCCGAAAGGAAGCCGATAAGCAGCTCTGTGTCGCTCTTCGTACTCGTGTGTATAAAAGGACAGTTTGATCTAATTATGTACGACGACCTACCATAAACTTGCTGCTTCTTCTGCCCGAGTAACGTTACCTCTTGCTCTGTTAGATTTTGTTTTTTTCCCCTTGTTTGCTTGCTTTCATCACACTCGCTGCATGAGATTGAGTTTTTCTTACAAATCTCATTGTTTTTTGTTTGAGCCCCATGTCGATGTATACAAAAGCGAAGGCCCGAAAATGAATCCGTTACAAGCACACTCTTCCAGTTCTCGCTGTATCTTTCTCTCGCTTGCTGTAAATAAAGGACCGTACCGATACCGGAGAAAACGTTAACGATGACACACGCATAAAGTTTACGGTCTCATCGGGTGCCCTAGTGCTGCACTGTGATCAAAACCCCGAAAAATGACACCGTAACTAACCGTCCCTTCCGGTCGATGTCCGGTTGGCAATCTTTTCTACACCATTAAATTTCGGTTTATGAGCGTATTTTGCTCTTCTTTCTGCCTTGCTTGTTTGTTGGCACACCCACCTCGTCCAGCAAGCAGCAACTGTCAAGGTTGACACTCATCAAATCTGCGCCAGCCTTCGGGTGAATGTGGGTGTGCACCGGTGAAAGTGTATCTTGAAAATTCCGCCACAACGATGCAATGATGTTGCGGGTGAGCTACCAAGCAACACAATTGAGGGTGTGGCGCAAAAACAAGAGCAAAGAGCGTTGAATAATGACGACGCTTTCCCGCGTCCCGAAGCGCTACGCAGGAAGCAAAAATGCATTAACGTCTTAAGCCGAACCCTTCGGTGGGAAAGAAAACTTCACTGCTACTGGAATAGCGTTTCATCATCTCAACCCCAAAGAAAACCATTCGCTTCGCTCATCAAATTTAGTGACCATGAATCGTGGCAAATCGGTTGGTGGAGACGCTTGGTGCTCCGTGCAAAGCGGGTACAAGCTTTGTGGTATTATTTACGTTACAAACTGATGCTTGGTCGTTGAAAAAATACACACTTCCCAGATTGGGAAAGCGTCGCTCATTCATGACTTCCCCATCGTGCCTGTTCTGTGAGCAAAAAACTGGCGAAACTGCAACGATTCAACTGATAACACGCTGGCGCCTTCACCGTCTAAGTACAACGAAACGTTGTGTTTTTTTGCTGCTTCCATTCTTCCCACTCAACGGCCCGAACTAGCCGAACTAGGATCGATAAAAAGTGTATCGCGGAGCTGCCGGAAGGATGCCTGCCCGCAGTGGCTGGGAAGCTATTTGTTCTGGTAAAGTGGTAATGAACGTGGAACACCCTTGCGCGTTTGATTGGCGAAAGGAAGCGAGTGTCTTTCGAGATGACAAAAACAAAAGGACACGGTACCTTTTAACCATACCGGTTTGGATGGAAAGGGTTGCAAGACGATGATTTATTCATCACTCTTTGCTTGGTGTGATTTTGTGTTTCGCAGATGACACTCGGGACGGTCAATATGGACAAAGTCGAATGGATAGACCGGAGACGGTTTTACGGTTGGCTGGCTGACAGGAAGATGAAGGTGTACGTTTGTTAGCAAAATTATTCTTATCTTGAGTCGGTCCTTTTTTCCTACACCATCTGCTGAGTCAGGTAAGCTACTAATTCTTCCCATATTTATCGGTGGGAAAAGAAAAAAAATTATTGCAAAACAAAGGGAAGGATCGTTGCATGACAAGCAGTTTTCGCTTTGTTTCAAAAGAGAAATATGTTGTGATTCAAATAAAAATTTCATCACAATATTGGAGAGTGTCATTTTTTCATCTTTTTTAAATAGACATTAAACCTATTGGACTCAATCGCCTCTTTAAATTGTTCATACCTGAAAAACGGTATCGCTAAAGAAGTCTCGCTCTGAAGCTTTCAGAACGCCTAAAAGTATGCAATTCAATGTAATGAAAGTTATTGCATGAATTGTTTAGAAAACGATAAGATAAGAAAGGATAAAATGATTATCTTTTCGTTTCACTTTATTCACCGTGGTTTTATCAAGCATTTTCAATCTGATGGATGTATTTTTTTATACACACAAGAAAACCCTGCCTTTTTCTAACTAACAAAACCGTCTTGCATGAACCACTCCTACCAAACGGTACTGCACCAGGGGCACACTGTTGCTTCGGCTGCAATTATAATTAAAGTGCACGATGAGTAAGGATACTTCTTGCGAGTGGAACATAAATGAATGCTGAAGGGGAAGCATATCGCACTGGAACGAAGGTACAGGGCACCCCTTCGCTGCACCGAGTACACACTCCATCCTGTTACCTGAACAAACGGGCAGCGAACATGCATCAAAATTTATTGTCTTTACCAACCATAATTTATGTTGCACCGTTTAACGAACCATTAAATTGAATGAACGAAGCTCCCGTCCCGTCCCCCCTGGCAAAAAAGTGTGATGAGTAATTGCCACAAATGCTTGACTTTGGGAGCTCGCCCCGTAAAGTATTCTATTGATTAACTCTCCTTTGATAATTAAAACGTTAGACACTATTTTGAAAACATTTAAATTGTACAAAACTGCCAAAGGAACATTTTTATCGCACCCAAAAATGTACTCATAGTGGTAGAAAATGGATGTCAAACTATAACATCGTTTTACGACCGATGGCCAAACTCTTGTTGACTTGTTGAGCTAAACCGCATCGACTAGCAGTTTTCTCTACTTTCACAATGCCATCATTGACAGCAAATGGTGGCAAAGCATCGACAGTTTTTGTTTGTTTTCCAGCGCACCACCGGAGTACAATGCCTTCCATACGGTTTTCACTATCAAAAAGGCATATAAATCATCCATAAGAAGCTCCGAACGCTTGCACACGCACAATATCTTAGAACGATCATTTCGACTTTCGGGAAATATATACCTTACAAAAAGTAAAAGAAGAAATACACACCCAAAACACCCCTACATAGAGAGAGAAAGAGAGAGAGAGAGAGAGAGAGAGAGAGAGAGAGAGTGAGAGAAGCAAGAAACAGTCGTCTTGATGGTTGGTTTCGATCCGCCCGTGGAAAGGTTTCCGTTGCGTGACTGGAGGTCGTAAAAAAGGCTTAGCTTTTTTTTTTGGTGCTGCTCAAGTGAAGAAGAAAAGCACCCGAACGAAACACAAAAGTAGATGCAGCAGAAAGGCAGCAGCGATCAAAAATAACAAATTTAGGCCCCATTTAGGTACAACGCAAAGCGGGAAGCGTGCCGGGGTGAGCTTTTGCAAAGTCTTTTTCCGACTCTTCGACTCTGGCTCACAAAAAAAGGAACAAAAAGGATCAACTTGTAGCAAGTACCGTCACAATGGTTTTGCTTGCCCACTGGGGAGACGGAAGAAGGGGTTTTTTGGGGTTGTTTCGCTACACGGATGGGAACAGCATTTCCCTCTTTTCGGTCACCATTCAACCCCTTATTCTGTGCGCACAATGCTCTCACAAAGATGAGTGAGCGAGATAAGAGCTGTTGATTTTACCGCTTCAGCAACCTTAGAGGGAGAGGCAAACGCAGTGCTACCACGCTGCAGGTGAGCGGTAGCGCTGCTTTGGAATGCTTTAAGCTACTGTTAACACTTCCTGCATAAGGTGATGTAGTGTGCGTGTGCCCAAAACTGTATCCCCAATATCGATGACAGTGGACCGGTTTAAGGAATCATAAAGCTACCCCAAGCGTTTCTTTGGAGCCGACTGTTGTACACGTGGTGACTTCAACATCAGAGAGGCAACAGTTTCTTGGTGCTTTTCCTGTTTGCTTCCATGGCCAGTAGTTCCCCTTCTGATTTTAAAGACTGTCTGTGTGTGTGTGTTGTGCGTTTTGTTGCTGTTGTTGGGCGTTCAAGCGCATTAAGAGGGTGTACCGAAGGTTGGGATGAGAAATGTGATTTTATGCGATTTTCGATTGAGTTCGTTGTCGTCGTTGGCCAAAACCCGTTCGAAGGGTAATGTTACGGGGTTGTACGAATTCTACCCAAAAACAGGAATAAAGGGGAGCGAGACCACTGCAAAGCCGTTTGGCGGGGCCTTGAGAACAACAAAAAAGGGCGAACGGGAGATGGCACATTCAATGAGTTTTCGGGCTGGTGACAGCAAATTTAGCAGTCCGTTTTCATACCCCTCCTTTGGCACCAGCGTACCAAACTCCGCCCGTGGATTGGTTGGAAGCGTTGTAGCTAAAACCGGTAACAGATTAAGCGATTATGAAGCAGTGAAAAGGGAAGCACGAGAAACGTTTGAGGGGAGAGTGTTTCCCTTTTATTTTTCCATTATTTAGTTAAGCAAAGTCGTAAGTCGGTTTGTAAGTTGGCTGAAACGGCGCATAAAGTAGGTCGTACTTGAGTGCAGCACGGAATGGTGTCGGGAGTTTTGTTAAGAACTTTTTAAGCAGGCGCTTAGAAGGTTTGATGATGTGGAAATGATACTTTATTCGTTTATCCTAGCACAAAGTTTTGCCAAATGTGGTTTTCACATATCTTGAAGTCATTGGAAATGATAATTGAATGTTAAATGCTAGTGGCTAAGTATAGTTTCGTTCAAGAACTAGAAATTAACATTAATTGCTTCTTATGGAGTCTTCAAATTTGATATCAGGTTTGGTCTTAAGATGATAAGACTTGTTATAGGAAAGTGTCAATGGCATACTTTTGAGGATCTAATAGGAATACGACCCGAAGATGATGATGATGATGATGACAATTAACATCACATCAAACCACATTGCACACCAATAGAAATAGCTACCATTTTCCAATCTCACCACTCTCATGGTAAACAAACACAGCAAACAAAATTAATTTAGAGATACAAGCGCACCGTCACGCTACGGTAAATAATTACAACATTTCACCTCCTTTAACGTTTACACGTAAAACGTATACAAAGATTCGTCAAGTGCGGATTCGAAAATTGCTCCCAAACAACTTTCACCATTAAATTACTTTACCAGCACCATTATCATCATCATCACGCTCTAGAGTACCCGTGGGCCCCCTCTAAAATGTGTCAACCAAACTGGCGGGAAAACCTCACGGGATCTGGGACGTAGACTTGCTCCTCTCCCCAGTTGCTTGTGATACAATTTTAAGCACATTGTCGTTGCCTAAAAGAAACCGTTTGCTTCTCCAATATTTCTTGCTCGACAAACGCGCGTGCCTACCCCGCCGCTAGCCGGGACCGCGTTGAAGCGATCATCATCTCATTGGTATGCAAATCAGATTTACGTGAAACAGTTTCTTAAACTTGCTTCCGAACGCGGTAAAGGGTGGGGCAGCGCAAGCAACAGCGCAACAGCAGCAACAGTAACGCAGCCGAACGAAGGCGCAGCAAACGTATCGAAGCCGAAAGGAATTAAAATTTCCCGTCCCGTTACGCTTTGCTTCCAAAATGGCGCAAAAAGCACGTGGGCGGCAGGCTGTACTTTTTCGCTTCTTTTTCTTCCATCCCTTCCCG
The DNA here is from genome assembly GCF_016920715.1 of Anopheles arabiensis. Classification (NCBI taxonomy): domain Eukaryota; kingdom Metazoa; phylum Arthropoda; class Insecta; order Diptera; family Culicidae; genus Anopheles; species Anopheles arabiensis. The sequence goes on from NC_053517.1 coordinate 15,629,682, forward strand.
CTCCTGTCCACCGGCCCCCTCCAATCGTGCTGTACAGTAAATCCAGTATTAAATCAGGACCCATGTTTTTGAGCTGCTTGGTATGCGGGATGGCATGAATTAGTCACATTAGTGCCGCTTCCATCCTCGGTTGCTCACGGTGCGTTTTCAGCTCATTTCGTGTGCAGTGAGGTGGAGATCGTGCCCGCGCCACGTGGCCATCGCCGGCGGGAGGTAACGATCGCCGTATGGAGACGACATTGCGCGCTGCGGATCTGCAATTGACACATTCCATTCGTTCCGTTTGCGCAAAAAAAAACAGAGAGAGAGACAAAAAACCCACCATCGCATCAGCAGATTACCCGTTGCGGCGTGCGTACGTCATCGCATCCGATTGATTCCTTTCACTGCGCAAAACTTTGAGCAGAATGTGTACTATATTTATACTCGTTTGCCTTGCCGGCTGCTGATTATGTAAAGCATTTGGCTATTAATGTAGAAAATCTTTCCCACTCACCGGCAGTGGCCGGATGGTAGTAGTGATTCATGTTGTCGTTTCGTTGGACTATTTCTGGACTCAAAATTCCCCTTGCGGCTCCCCCATCCACCCTCTCGGGCCGAATGATGTGAACGGTTTTCATTCATAACTTTCGAAATCCTACGCACACTCATCGACCGGGCACGCCGGATGATATGTACAAAGTCCCTGCCCTGCGTACGCCTCAAGCACGAGCGGTTTTGTCGGTGGAATACATGCGGGGGCGACCACAATCTTCAGCAACATTTGCGCTTTGGGTGCCGCACCGTTACATGGCCGATGAATGAAAAGCAATTCTAATTTTGGGACTGATAACGTTGGTGTCAATGTAAGTACTGCTGGGCGAACTGGGGATAGCAGCACAGCGCCGACAGCGGCACACGAGCAGACGAACGCGTGCGCATCCTCTCCGGGCTAGGCATGCCTCTTACCGGTTTGCTGGTGGGCGTGGGTGAAGTTTCGCCCTGCATCTCCCCATACTTTTCGGGCTGTCAAACCATTAGCATAACAGGATCGATTTGGTCCCCGCGACTACCTCATCACCGTGGCGATAAGCTGCTGAGGCTTTAAATTTAACAAAACACCTTACACCGGTGGTGGGTTTCGATTCTGCCGCCAGCATTGAACGGCGCGAGTGTGCAAACGATGATAATTCGAGTTTTAGCTGGAAATCAGACATGACGATGCAAATCAGCACGGATGGCGATGGGTTTTAATGAAGATATTTAAAATTAAACGGTGAAAACGGTGTTCCAAGAATATCACTTTCTCTATTTTAAACGTAAAAGCGTCATTGACTGTTTGTTGGTTTGCTGTAGCAATTGTACGAGATGTTTGTTGTTCAACTATTTACATGCTCTTGTCTGACGTGTCACTTCAGCACGTTTTGTACCTAGGATCAAAATGACCATGATTGTATTTCTTGGAATACAATCATGGCTTGCCTGACCTAAATCATTTATTGGAAGCTTTTGGTAGTGAAGGAAACGAAAGCATCTCGAAAATACATGCAATGCGCAAAAAATAGTAAAATATTAATCCAATGTATAGTTGATGTGAGTTTTTCAATGTTTTTTTGTAAAATTTTCAACAATCCCAATGCACATCTTGAACTGTCATTAGCAACGTTTAACACTGTCCGTCGATGGCAGCGCTTCTTTCGCTTGACCAATACTGCCGGAACAGTTGAACCGCGTGATACACTTCGCTTCCATGCATTCTCCTGATCCGTGAGGTAAGGGCTTAGCGGCACCAGTTTCCCACAAAGCTTCAGACAAGCCCGCTACACTGCGGAGTGACAGAGCACCCCATCTGCTGCTTACCATCCCGGCTAGACAGTCAGGCGTAAGACCGGTCCGGCATTTCAGGCACATCACCATCCACCTGTCTCCGGCACGGCTTTCACGAAATCCTGCCCGGGTTGGTCGGGCTGGTAGGTCATTCGTAAAATTTAATTAGCTGCATCAGATAGCACCGTGTGGCACCGTGACGAGCGCAGGATGTTCCAGCCCACCCAGCACCGGTGTCTCGCTGTCTCGGGCACACACATAGAATCTTGTCCGTTTCTTCCGGGGTTTTGGGTGCGACATGGCGGTGCGTCGGACGTGCGTAAGCGTGCAGAGCTGAGCAAAAGAAGCTACCGGAGCAAACAATTCTGTTCCCCCCCCCTGCGTCCCCTGCCCGTACCCGCTAAGCACGATTGGTGCTTAAGGAAAATTGTCACCTTCAGTGCTTAGGCAACCCAGGCAAACGGTAAAGCGAAAGCTAATTGGTCCACTGTGCTGGTGGCTGGAGAGCGAAGTCCGTCTTTGAAGTTAAACTCGTTCAGCCCAACCGTCCCGCACCATTCCGTCGGTCAGTCGGAGCGGCGAGCAGAAAGATGCTTCAAATGGCTTAAGTCCTTGGCAAGCAGAAACATCATTTATTTCACATTTCCCACCCAGTATGCGTACCCGGTCCTTATCGTACGGCTTGTCAAATTCAGGGAACCCGTTTTTACGCAACGATTGCAGTGAAAGGAGAAAAGCCAAAACGGCGGCACGTTGCGTTGCAGGAAGTGGAACAATGTTTTCATTCAGTTGTTGGTTTTCCCATTTTCTCCGGTTTGTGTTTTGCGGAACGTGGAGCATTCCTTGTGTTTTTTTTTCTTCTAGCTGTTATTGCTGCTATTTAAAGATTTTCACTTTCAGGCATGTAGCGTTCGCTCTCCAAAAAGGGGAAACTTCTCTTTGAAAGTAAGTCAACCTTTTGCTTAAACCCGATTTGGGGGAAGCACCTTTTCTTTGAAATGCAGCTGTTTCCAGTGAAGTGTAGAATTTAATTAATTGTGCTTTGCTTTAAAACCAAGCAGTATCGATCGTAAGAAATGGTTTTTGTTGTACCATAATCTAGTCATTTTTAAGATTTAGTGAATGGAACCTATGTTTTACATTAAAACAATATCTAGATATTAAAAGAAATTATATAAAGATAAACGTTCAAACAATTAACAAAATTAATAAAGACCGTTCTTTTCCAAAGTTTTCCTGCTGTATGGATTGTGTTGTCGTTAAAAAGTGTTGTAAAACGATATTAATTATTTTAACATGGGTAAGTATTGCTAGTTAATATTTAAATCCATAATATTTAAGCCTCGTAGCGTTGTCAATGAAATAAATTGCACAAGAAACCTAGTTATTATCATTCAGCCATCTGCTGTCGTCCTTCCCAATTAAATCTCGCTTTTCATTGCGAGATTCAACAGCAAACCAAAGTGTAAACGCTTTATTTTCATATCCATTATGGCCAATCATCGCCCTGGATCGCCCAATTGCGACGGGTGCCATGCGTGTCGCGGGGAACGCGATGGACAATAATTATTTACAATCATCTGCAGCGTTTGCCTCCCAATTTCACACCGGGACGTTCATTTCCGCCACATGTCACCGTCCGCTTCCGGAGCGCGAACCGCCTTGCCTTGCCACACCTCCGTCGATGAAATAAATCATCTTTTCGGAACGATTCATTTATAATGGAACGATAAAATGGACGGCCAGGCAAGGGCGGAAAGGTTGGCAAATGTTTTGTCAGTAGTTTTGTAATCTACCCGGGTCCACCGATGCAGAGTGCCGTCGAGTGCGGCAAGATTAGCGAGTGTAGGGAAGAATGGTAGCAGGGTGTATGGTAGCAGGGAGGATGGATGAGTAGGAAAAAGGATCCATCCTCCGGACGGGTCCGCCCGTCCGCCAGCCGTGACATGACAGATGAATGACGCAGGCAAAAAGTCTCCACCGAGCGGCAGTTTCATTCATTATGCAGTCCCAAGCTTGAGTTTCCGTTTGGCTTGCCCCGGTACCGGTGGGGATACATTTTGAATATTCTAATCGTGACGTAAGGGGCAAGTGGGAGGTGGTGGGAGTGTGAGAGGCAGATACCAGTGTGGGCAGGATAACGCAAAGTAATCGCTCGACGGGAAGGTAATGACACCGACGGCACCGGGGATCTGTCCCTTTCGCCCCCTTACTTTAACGGTGAATAACTGCACAGCCCATATCAGTACCCGAATGTAAACAACCCAACGACCTCTCGCTCTCCTTCCAGAACGCTTGCGACACGCGTAGCTGATACCTCAGCTGGCTGGATAGCTTCACACGCACTCACACAAACTCAATCAGCACAAAACAGCAAACTGTGGATGGATGATTCATTTATGGACTCAGGTAAGCTGAGGAATGGTTTCGCTATCTAGAAAGCCTAGCTGGCCACTCACTCACACAGACACGCACACGAACAGACGGTCACGCACGAACACACACATACACACACTAATCATACCTGTTTGTGTACTAGAATCGAAAAACGTACTCGTGGTTTCCACCGTCATCGTGCCGATGGTGCCGTCGATTATCTGCGCGCTCGAATCACGCCTGCCACGGTAGCTGTGTGTGGTACACCGAAAACGAAAGCAACCCGAAGAGAGTGAGATCAGAGTGTGTGTGTGAGAGAGAGAGAGAGAGAGAAAGAGAGACAGAGAGCGACAAAGCCACGGAGCGAGCTTTCGTGCTCGCAGCCCTGTGGCTGCGTACTTACCGGCTGGTGTCATCGCTTTGCGAGCTTTGGCGGCGAAAGTTGCGGCAGCGTATCATCTCCTCGGTCGTGCTTTGGCGGCGAAAGCCACGCGCAATCAGGATCTCCTCGGTCGTCGACTGCCGACGGATGGAGGGCCGGGCCGTGCTTTCGGTCGGTGGGGGCGGACGGGCGCAAGGACTTGCATCCCTGTGGGCGACATCGAAAGAAGCGAGCATCGAAAGCTTCAGCAAATGGAAAGCTTTTTTGTAAATGGAGGGCGGCTGATGAAAGCTCTTACCTTGAGGAACAGCAGCTGGAGGAATCGGGCGAGCGGGGCTGCCGGGCGGCTGAGGATGATTGTCGGCGAAGGCGGCGGCTGCGTCGTGGGCTTCCTTCCCGCTCGTGGCTCCGGTCCGGCGACAGATGGGAGCGCGAATCACGGCGCCCTCTGTCGGTGGGGAGAGAAATCAGTTTCATAATACATTCGTAAAGAATCAGTGAAAAGGATCGATGTGATGAAGGAATATTTTCATGTTTACTGTTGCTCCAACGAATGATATGATATTGTTGGGAAATTATTGCAACTAATGTTGATTAATTTTCATGATAATTAATGGATAGATGAAAAGAAAATTTCTCCAATCAAATTTGAGAGAGTTCATGTTATTTTTCTGTATCGTATTCTAATAAGCATTTGCGTTAACACATACATTTTAGCTGAAACTATCTATTTAAATTGAAGAATTTATCGCCTTTATCTTTAAAAATGAAAAATATAATGAAAATTCCATAAAAAAGCTTATATCGAGCACTTTACTCACCTAGAAGCACTGTCCGGACTGAGGCTGTCTCTGCGGGCCTGCCGTTCCGGCCCTTCACCGTCCGGGCTGAGCGCTGGCTGTGAGCTTCGGCGACTCCAGCCTCCCGGCGGCAAGCACGACTCGTCGTAAGCGGTTGCCTGCAAAGCGAAATAAAGTTACCTCATCGTTGATTCGACAAGGAACGTCCGAATCTGCATTTTCGCACTCACCTGCCGCTGCAACTTAGAGAGCCGTTGGGCCCGCTCGGGACTGACGCGCGAGTCCCGGCGCGTCATTTTCGTCCCACACTGTGTGGTCGAATCGCGGCGTCCCTTCTGCGCGGTCGGACTGGTGGCGGGCGGTGTGACCGAGCTGGTGATGATGGTGGGCGGTGGCAGCGCCTGGCAGGCACTGTCCACGTGTGCGACTGCCACAAACAGTGGGCCCGAATCGGACGCAGTCGAGCTGGTGGAAGGTCGCTGCTCCTGCCGGAAGTTGGGCATTTCCGCGACCACGAGCGAATCTTTGCGCTTCCGCTGCGTTCCAACCACTTTCGGTGGCGGTGGGGGTGGGGTGGCCGTTCCTCCGATCGTACTGTCGCGGCGGGACGATCGATCGCGGCTGGAGTCGTTCGAGTTGCGTCGCGAACCCTGCAAGAATCGACCGATAAGCGTGTTAGCGTGTTAGCTGTTAGAATGCAAATCGATGCCACTCGTACTTACATTTCGATAGTTGTCCGTCGAGTAGATGTAATCGTCACGATCTCGTTCGCGCTCCCGCTCCCGTTCGCGCTCTCGTTCGCGCTCGCGCTCCTTCTCGCGCTCGCGCTCCCACTCTCGCTCCTTGCGGAAGTCGGACACGTGCGAGTCCCGCCGGTAGGACCAGCTCTTCACGCCCGAGTCCGCGCTCGACTCGCGGCGCTTGCGCAGCGGCGGAGCGTGGCCCGAATTGTTCTGACTGTTGTACGATTCGCCCGTTGTCGCCTTGTTCCAGGGCAGGCTGCGTGCGAGATCGGCGAGCGTCTCGCGACGGTTCAGCGGGGCTTTCTGGCGTTTCGAGCCACCGCCGCTCCATTCGCGCAGGATGTCGGTTAGCTGCGCGAGTGAGCTCCGGCGACGTCGCTGAGCACCTGTGTCGGGAAGTGGTGAAACATTAAACAATGCTGCTTTTTTTGTTGTAAAGAATCGTCCATTGCGAATCACTTACCTGGCGGTGGTGAGGTACTAGGAGGTGAAGCGCCGGATATCTGTGCCGCCGAATCGCGACGTCCGCCGAGGCGCTGGCGAATGGTGGACTCTTCGACCTGCAGGCGAAAAGGGAACAAACACTGTCAGTCACAGTCACATGACGTCACGTGGGTTAAGCTTCAGCGCCTACTTACCTGCTCGCGGACCAGATCGTCCCAACCGTTTCCACCCTGCCATACCAGTCCCACCTGGTGAGACATGATAGGCAGGTTGCAGACAAAGCAGATCGCCGTCATGGTCCTGATGCAAGGCGCCGCCGCAGAAACGGGTTGAAAGAATGGGCGAGCCCAGATAAAACCAGAGAAACATAAAGAAATGGATTATTTTTTTACACGCTCTGTTAGGCCTGCTCTGCTTAAAGGTATGCAAAAGTGTGAACGAATTTGCAGCAACTCATCTAAGATGTGTCAAACACAGGCATGCGCTATTTGTGTTTCGAGCTGAACTTGTCAAACTTGCAAAGTGCAGGTGTGATGTGTGTGGGGTTTTTTTCATGTGTTGGCGCAGTTTAGCGTTATGCCTTCGGCAATGCGTTCCAACTGTTACAAACGACAAAACGGACAACTCACTTAACAGCGTATAGCAGAAAAGAAGGAGCTAAATTAAGCATTTCAAAAATGTAAGTAAATTATAACAGATGTCATAATTGTATATCTTCCGTAGTGAGCTTCAGGTATGGGAGTGTCTAGGTTTTTATAAATAACATTTTGTAAGATTTTTTTAAATAATACATAATTCGGCTACAATATTGGTTGATCGGTGTAAACCTTTAGATATTGTAAAAAATGCAATAGTGGAAGATGGACAATTATTAATTTTAAGTTTAATGAATGGTGATAATCATTGAAATCATTATAACAGCAGAAAGCATCGAATCGCGTCTAGGTGCGTGCATATCATGAAAAAATATGCGTATAAAATCAACATAAGAATGATACATAATCAATATTCTAGGAAAGGAATTATTTTTTTATAAAACGAGTAAAATCATAAGGCCTAATTATTTCCATACAAACAAAAAAAAAGACAAAACACAAGCACAAAACGCATTCCGAGCAAGAAAAGCATGTGGATAGTTCAAGCAGCAGAGCAAACGAAGAGTGTAGAGAGAAAGAGCGAGTACCCACGACGAGCAGGTTGTGAAAGAAAAGGTCGTAAAACGACAACCCGAAGCATGAAACAATGGCAAATATTCCTTGCATAAACATAAGATATAAGATATTCAGCACTGAAAAAATAAAGATAGAGCAAGAAAAGAGAAGGAAAGCGCGAGAGAAATGCAACGCAGAAGCTATAGAGATAGGAAAAACGGGCGCATCACAGCAGTAGAACAAGTACGTGAGCGTGTAAACACGACCGTGCGGCTTGCAGTGTGTGGCGGTGTTTAAACTGGGCAACGAAAATGCATAAAAGGAAACAGTAAAATTCGTAAAACAAATCGAGCGGGTAGAAACGAAAATAACACCTGTAATGGCGCAGTTTTGCCATGGCTCATATCTACGGCCTATACTGGAGGATTGAGAAAGCTGTGGGGGGCTTTTTGTGTCGTGGTTTGTTCAGGGCTGGTTCAGATTAGGTCGGAGCCGTGGAGGTCGTGGTGGATGGTGGTACTGGTGTGGCTTTCCAGTGCAATCTTGGTACTGTCGATCGAATTAAAGGGCGCTGCTCTAGGAATTTAGCCTACGGGGACGCTATGCCTTGCGTTGCGAAGGTTCTCTCGGAGTGAATGGTGATCCGTCAGCCCATGAATAATGTTTATTTTCTGTTATTTGTTTGTTGTTACGTTCTTGTGTTTTATTACCACGGAGGGGATAGGAATCGGTACCAGGGGCTACGTGAACGATCAAAAACGTTGGTAGTTTTTGTTTCAACACTTGGGCTAGTCAGCAAAGAAACAGTGTAAACACTGCGACACGGATACACAGAGGAAGGGTGCTGGCAGTGTGTTGTTTAAACGACAAGTTACCGAATTTGCATCGAACTAGCAGCTCTTGAATACGCCGATGCTGGAGTGAGTTTATTTGTGTGATCCGAATTGCGATGCACTTTCTTGTTTTTGGGTAAAGCCGATTTGTGGGTTTGTGGTGTGTGGTGTAGGTTCAGCCGAAACTTTATCCGAAACGATACCAATCAGATTGATATTTGTTTTTTGTTTTTGTTTTTTGTTTTGTTTTTTTGTTTGCTCCTCACTTTCTCTCTTCCTTTCTATTATTTTTTACCACCACCGACTACTGCCAATCTCATAGCTGAAAGTACAGAGAAATGTGTCGATTGATGATTGATTTGCTTTGATGCGCTATGTATGAGGTAGAATAATTAAAAAAGGAAAAAAAACAGTGTAATTGAAATGTTAAAGGGTTGCGTAAGGGGAAGGGGACGTTTTCCCTAGGGATAAGTATCTTTTTTTTTACATATCACAGTATTGGATGAAACAGTGATGTAGGTTGAAGTGTTGCTTAATGTATATATATGCCCGTGTATGATGTATGTAACGCAATGTAGGATATTTAATCAGAAGCGAATATCAAACAAAGTTTGTAAAAAACTTTCTACTAAAAAAACCCAAGCTAAAATAACAGTTTTTGCACATTAATTCCTCTCTCATGTAAGTTCAGTAAGTAAAAAAAACTCTGCACACCAGCTCACATCACAAAACCCACTACCCGCTTCGATCCGGAGCGCACAATGTGAATCGATATGGTATGTTAATTAAATATTTGCTAATATACCTGCAGCGTACATGGTGGCTTTGTGGCTTTTGAATGTGTGGTAGGGAGGGGGAGGGAGGATAGGTATTTGGCGTGAAAGCTGACTACCGTGCATCCGTGGTATGAAAATCCCTGATCATACAACCGATGTAAAATTCAATGAAAAAAACAAATTGAAATTCTCAATTACAAAGAAAATTACCTCCTTTCCCTTCAACACCCTTCCGCCACCCGGGTATTGAAAAATGCAGCAACGCACAGGTAATTCTATCGATACTTTTTAAAAATCATTTGCAATACCGATCATTCCCGGAAAGCGGTACGGCCAATCACGAAGGTTCACCGAAGCGGTTGGAATGAAACGAATTATGTTACCGTTAAATTTACATTCCAGAATGTCAGTGGCAGCAGTCGGTTGCTAATGGCAATACACGCACACAACCCTACCTTTGATCGCATTGTACCCCTTCACACACGCAACCCCGGTGCAATGAAGTATGAAAATTAACAACTGAAGCAATTAAATGCTTGTCATGTGCTGTGATTGCCAAAAAAAAACAATAATAAACAGCAGCTTTCAGGAGCACAACAACTACGCACACAAAACGTGTAAGCATTAGAATAGTTTCAGCGTTTTCTGTAGATATAAGAGTTTATCTATCTCATAACGCTATTCAATATAGTTTACTAGTGCATTCGGTTTATTTGTTGAACGTATGACATACATTGACATGATTTACTCACAAAATCAAAATAACTGATTTCCCGTCATTTCAATTACACAAATGATCTTTTGAATCAACTTTTAATTTTGTTTGTGAGAAGAGAAAGATGGATCAAAAAGTGGATTTTAGAACTCATGTGGAGGTTCGTAGTAAGCCACAGACATTCACAAAAAAGACATTTGCATCACGCAGTTAATTGGCCTTTCGCCTTTTTAGAATGAGCCTTCCTTGCACCGTATGGTTAATAACTTTGTTCTTTATGGAAGAAACAATCAGTTGCTAAACCACCAACAGCTAACAGTGTAATCGGTACCAGCCCCACGCATCTTACGAACCGTTCCGTCGATCCATCAAATCACGGGACCGCTTACAAACCTTTTTTTGCCGGAACTTAAAACCCACCAACTGCACTGTCCACCCTCGTAGCATCGTACCGCACCAACCAATGTCGCCCCCGCTTTACTGCAGCTAGCGCGAGCGTTTTATGAACTCGCCATAAATCCCTACAATGAACCGAGAACAATGTGATCAAGCATCCGCAAAGGCAACTAGTGATGGGTGGATGAAAAATTTCTTCGAAGCCGAGAAGCATTCTCATTTATTCCGCTCACGGCAGGACGTCAAGCGACCTGATTTTCCGGTTCGTTTCTGTCACCGCATCACTCGGTCGGTCGGTCAGGTTGGGTGCGGGCGATAAGCCGTGGCGTCTCTTTTTTTTTCTCCCTCACCGCTCGGTTTTGTTTGTAGTTTGGATTTCTCTTTGTGTTATTTCACTTCCTGCTATCGTCACGCTGTGATTTAATCATCGGCTTATGAGTGATTCCGCCACCAAGCATGGTGCTGGGCAGCTGATGGTGTCTGTGTGAAAAGTTTCACCAGCAAATGACGCGCGATATTTTTAGGGATTACAAAGTGATGCTTTTAGCGTTTCAGCGTCATCATATTTGAGGGAGTAATTAAATAATGATGATAAAGCAGCATGGTGGGGGTTTTTATTCGACGAAATGAACTACAATATTTAGTTTATACAATGGAGAGCATAAGTTGGAATTTGACAAGATTTGTTTTTTTACGAGTAGACCACACCAATGCAATCAAAATGCTCACTCAAGTTGCTGCTCAAATTATCTGCTTCAGAGAACTGGAATGTACTGCAAATATAGTACATCTCCAATACAATAAAGACACAACCCAGCAAGATACAATTCTGGTCTACCTCTTTCATTGATTTTTCAGTTCGCTTGAAAATAAAGCACCCATTGAAAGGCTGCTGGAATAAAGCAACATGAGGCCAATTAAAAATGACACCCGGTGCTGTACTTGCTATCACGCCGCTCCATCCGGCAATCGTTCTGTATCGAGGCCACTCACCCATGCATCCCATGCGTGGAGAGTGTTCACCCATATTCACGTGACTATACAGTGTGGCTGTGACTAGAGATGGATTGTATGGCAGAAGGAATCCTACGGCAAGACACATCACAATAGAACACCTGAGCGTTCACAATTCACAGGGTTTTTATGTTGCTGTGGAGGCATTCTATTGTGCAGTGCCCTCAAACAACCAAATGAGAAAGCTCTTCGCCATTCCCTTTCTGTCCCTAGCTGGGCTGCACTTAGGAACTCATTTATATCGCTCGATTTCTGCGCACTGATCAGTTTCCATCCAGTTAGCTTCGGCATCAGACCATGAACAGATGGGTAGCACCGCACCCATTAATCCAGTTACTGTAATGCAATGCAATATGCAGCCTGTCTGGACACACGGCAAAGTCCCGCTCCATCCGTTTGGGAACGGAAATTGTCAATAATCTATTTTTAGCTTGAGTAACATTCATCTTTTCCATCCATCCATGGAACCGTTTCTACCTGGTTGCAATACTTTGTCTTTTTTTTTTTTTTTGCTTGGGTAATACGTTCCATGACACATTTGGTTGAGGAAGATGAATGGGATGAAGGTTTTGTCGGGTGGCTGCCACCGACTAGCCGACCATGGATGTGTGCCTATTGCGGGAATAGTATAAACCCTTTCACCATCTAACTACACACTGATGGCAGACGAACCGATTGTTAACCACTGTACCGAAAGGGTAATCAAAGGATCATCTGGGTGTCACACGACTGTTAAATCAATGTGTAAAGGTAGTTAGTGTTATTGAAGACAAGTTCACGCAGACGTTTGCACAAAAATAATTGTAACCCATGATGAATGTGATGCTGAGATCGATAGAAGCCTGATACAATTTTATATGTAAATGGTTGTATTAGATTTGAAACCCTGCTCGTCTACTGGATAGTATTAAAAGGGCATTATTTGCCGTCTAAAATAGACGGAATAATCCTAATAATGAATAAGGATTTTTTATAGTGTTTCTAACTTCATAGCAAAAAGGAGTAATGGGATAGATAATTCAAAGTTGTACGATACAGGAAAAATACTGTCAAATGTTTGGACTTACTGTTTCGTATCTTCTGTTTGGGATATTGTAGTATAATCATAACTTATCGGAAGGTAAATAGTATTCAAGAAGCTGTTCAAACAGTTGTAAAATTCGGCCATAGAAAATCCTACACTACATGTATCAATAATTTCATTTTTTTAAACTACCAAACTACATTAAAAATACTTTTGTCGAAACAGTGAATGATTTTCGTCCACTTTTGCCAAAAAACCACAAATGTTCTGCCGAAAGTATCATTTAACGTAATTTGTCTGTTAAATATGCTGTGCTGCCCACCGCCCTCTAGAAGGTTTGATACTTTATTGTTTTCTCCCTAACCACCGAGCACAAATCATCAATCAGTCTTTCAATTATCCATCTGCTACCTGGAGGGGCACAAAAATAAGCAACAACATAAAAAAGCATCCTCCCTTAACGGTTCGAGCGCAACCGTTCGCCGCAACCGTGCAACAACACTGATTGAATAATGATGAACAGTTCCCAGAATCGGAAGAATGGTTTGCCAAAAGCTCCCTGCAGCGTCCGAAAGTGGGCCCAAAAATATCTTCCACCAGGTGGGTGGGGAAAGGAAGCTTGCTACCCCTGGGGCAGTGATCGAGAAATGCGTAAGCAGTAATGGAGGAATTTTCTTGCTACCAGAGAGAAAATGCCTTCAGCTGCACCGTACCGGGAGCAAGCATTCTTTCGGCGCATTCCTTCGCTTTGCGTGTTTCGGGCCGGCCCCGTAAGCCCGATTTCGGTACGAAAGGAATGTTGTTTTACCTTTTGCGCTGGGAGTCGGCAGTGGTTCTGCTGTGCCCCGTTCACGGTCGCCGCGATTGGAACCCATGAGCGTACCGATCATGGGCCGGAGGATTCCAATCGATTGCTAGCCCAGGCACGAACAACGAAATCAAGATGGATTGTTGTTTTGTTTCGCCGTGCTATGGGCTCGAGAAATTCTCTATGCTGGCCCTGTACCGGGGATGCTTTGGGGTATGATTGGCTCACTTGGGGTAAAAATCTCAAACCCAATGGCAAAGGACGATGGAGTGTGTGTAAGTTTACAGCGCAATACGTGTAGAGTTGGGTTGGAAATTGCTTTATCTATCTGACCGAATGCAACGGGATGATGAATTCAAGCTGGCAGCTTTGACTAAAACTGCTGTGTACCCATCCACATCTTTGTAGAGGTTTGGACCGGGAGAAACCATTCAGTGAAAACCACAACTCCAACGCACGTGGTCGGCAAAGGCGTGCGAGAGTAGACGTGCAATGCACTTCTAATTAATTATTTCATCAGCTGTCGATCTGATTTCAATTTTCTTTAGGGCAGGATGACCGTCTGGAAGCGACCATCTGAGGGACCTACCGATTGGAGCATTTTCCCGGGGAAGCAAACGGAGATCCAATCAACAGGTATGATGAGATGGACTATTAATAAAGATGGTGCGTCTTCCCGGGGTGCGGCACACGCCCAATAGAAACACGCCCAAGTGGTTGTTAGGCTTCAATTCATCGAACCAAGCCGTACCAGACCAGACCAAGGCTTATGGAAAACGGACCCGAGGCGAGCATTGATTTGTGCAAGCAGAACGGAGCACACTTCACTTCTTTGTCCGATGGTTTACCGCTCCGGTTGTGATAAAGAAACGCACGCTCAAGGGTATTCCGGTTCTGGTGCCCTTTCGACCATAAACCCACCAGACCGACCAACAAAGGGAATTCGTGGTAGCTGGAGAGCATCATCAAACAGTTTTGCTATTAATTATTAGCTTGGTGCTTCATCTTGCCCTGGACCCGAGGTCGTGGTGCGATGAAGTGATAATGAAATGTCCTTCGGGTGGTTCCCGAAGCACCAATCGATTGGCGCTCGGTGGTGGGAAAGTTGTTTAATTGCGTCCTGCGAATTCTAGCTGGTGAGCTGGTCGAAAGCTAATCTGGATTACAAATCGTTCAGCAGGGATGTATGCAAACGGTGGGAGGTGAACGGTACGCCCACGGGACCTGCTGGTGCAGCACTGCAAGCACTTTGGTGCTGGGCGTTTGGTTAATTTCAGATTACATCTGCACGGCAACATTTCCGATGCAGGCCAGAGGTAAGAAAGGTGATAATTGTGTACAAAACACAGGAATTTGCAATACTACCCGCCGACGAGGCGGCAAAGAATGCGGTACAAGCGGAAGCTGACCCGTAACGCGCAGTGAATGGCATTGCAGCCGTTGCAAATGGACTTACGATCGTTGATGGTATCCTTTACGATGCGTTGCTTTTAATCGGATTAAAATTAGGCAACCTCAATTCAGAATGGGTTGAAAAATGGAGTGTACATTCTGATGGACAATAGTTTGTAGGTTATACATTTCAATCTTGCTCCATAAAGCGGCTTAATAAAGGCGTGGCATGAGGTTTGCTTTTCGTACATCAGCTACTTAGCCCCATCACTGTATTGTCTAGAAACAATGCACGGGTAAGCTCTCATTTGTGAACACAAAATTCATAATCGCTGAGAGCAGAAGCTGTTGAATTTGACACAAATGGAAACGAGGAAAGAGTATTGCTGCAGAATCCATTGTAGTTGATTTGAATGGATTTTTATTTACCTTTCATTTCACTGATGCGCTTTCATGTTTATCACAGGGTTTCAATGCATTACTACTACGGTATAATTTGACTTTAAATCTAGGCTAATGTTCGGTTAGCTAAATGAAACAATTCAGAAAGCTTTCAAAGGCTGCGCACTTCAATAAACATTTGTGTAAAATTGTTTTGACATTTACATAATTTTTAGCAATACTACCTTTTTGGACCGTTCTTATAGTATTAAAAATATATATATTTTCATTCACAATCAATTTATTATAGCTGTTACTACCATCAGTCAAATAAAGGCAATAATTTGTGCAATAGTTTTGGAGTTAATATCTTGCCTTTAATACGCCAAGCGCTTCTTATGTTTGAGTAAATTTGCCATCATCTGTTCAAATGCCGCAAATTGTTACTCACGTACCACCAAACATTCCACTTCACGGGTGATCGTTTGACAAACTCAACACTCTTGCTATGGAAGAAAAAAACAATTAGATGATGCGCACAGCAACGCACATGCTTCATTTTGATGGGATCCACGTTAACTACTTTTCCGTAAAAAAACGGAATTCTACAAAAAAAGCCTCTTCCCAGTTTACCTGCCACAAAAACGTTCCCAACATATTGTCATTCTCTTGATCGTGCGGAACAAACCGAGAAAGGTCGATGGAAGGATTTAAAGCATAAAAACAACAACAACAAAATAGTGCACACTGCGCTCCGAGCTTTTTTGAGTAAGCTTTGCATACACTGGCTTTTCCTAGACCAATTTTGCGCCCGCGCTGCAGCCAGAACCGTGCAGCTCTTTATGCTCTTAGGGCAGCGAGTTTTTCGTTATGCTGCTGCTACCTTCTCTTGCCGGGAAATTCATTTGCTTCACACGCTTACACGTCACTGCGAAAATGAAAGCATTTTGTTGTCTTTCGAAGGAACCGACAAAAAATATAAATATACACGTTCCACGGACAAGCGACGGTAAACGTCACTCCTGTTTGCACGAATGTCGCCTTGACGTCACTCATGAATTCATAATGGTAGGCCCCGCACCCGCTGGCGTATATGACGATACCGACAGGGTTGGAACATTATATCGAAGGTTGACGCTGCTGCTGTATGCTGCCACGGTGTTTCTGTGAAGCTGTTGAGCGAGTTGAACACAGGTTGTACAGTACATAGTAGTGATGCAACATGTAGCCTGTAGCTCGATGCCACTGAACCAGTGTTCATATGCGTGTTTGGGCATTAATTAAGGGAGAATTTCAATTTTGAAATATTGCAATATCGGTTCAATTTTCGACCCTATTAACCCTGTTCGAATGGTGGAAAAATTCCCCTTTTTTGACACCCTTCCACAGTCAGCTTACTAACGTGAACTTACACGTCCTTCCGTTTGCTCGTTCTCGAATATAACGTTTTTTCATTACTCCTATCTCTTGTCCTGTATCTTCTACGGCTAAAAGAGCGTCCTGCTTAGGTATTATGCACCATGTCGACCAAATTCACCCCCCTCATAGTACATAGAGCTTGCTATCGCGCTCGAGCTTGATTGACTTCACTCCAAGGACGCTTCAGGAGAAAAACGACGCCCGAGAGCGACGCCCGCTGTAGCAATTTTAATTTTTAATTAAATGCTAAACTTCCACACAAAACGACTAAATGGGTCGAACGGCTTTCCGCGGTGACACGGTGCCCGATAGCACCGGGGCTCCGTATTGGCGCATGGCAAGCGACTGTGTTTCTTCGCCACTGAACCGTGCAACGGGTCGCGCCATGCTCGCTTCACCCGCCCGGGCCCACCCCAAAGGCGCCTACTGCGTCCTCGTCATACATTTTGCATTGTTTCGTGGGAAATGCAAACCTGTTGGGTGATGAATTTACCGTGCAGAAGGAAAACGGTTACACACACAACAAAAAAAAGAGACACCCTATGCGCGAACACTTTCTTACAAAAACATTGTCAACCTTACAAGGGGCGGTACGAAAACGTACGGCAGAGTAAAGAGAAAAACATGGCAGCATTAATGCTCGTTTCACCGTTGCTGATGTTGCTTGATCTTTGAAGTGAAACGAAAGCAGCTTGCTATTCGTCGTGTAACACAGGGTTTGCTGGGTGAATGTGAGTGGGTAGGATGAAGTAGGAAATTGCGTATCTCACATTGTCACTTTGATGGTGGATTACTTGCTCGTTACTATGTCCACACCGGCCCAAACCTTGCAGCACTACGTTGTTTCATTGTCACGGTGTGCAGCATTGTTACGAGCACGTTTGACTTTTTGCCCTATTTACTTGCTTAAGCAAAGCAACTTCAACCAGTTTTCTGCCAATGATATTACAGAGACACTTTACACAGCTCGGCAGGAGCTTCTGCTGACAAGCCAATGGATCGGCAAGGGTTCGTTTAATATATATTCGATTTTCTTATTGGTCGCCTCTAACGCGGTGGATTCACATGCTTTGATCACCAGCGCAAAATTAATTTGAATATGCTATGTTGAATCGATTTGATGGGAGCGGTCGTAAACGGACTCATGAATTTTTGCAATACTTTTAACATACTGCTGAATGCTGATATCCTATCGTTCATGCATTGAAATGAATATTGTACTCATTTTCGGAGTGATATTTTTTTAAATTTATTTAGCTTTTTTACAAAACGGAATCAGCAACTAAAATGCAGGTAGGAGATATGGCTCATAATATGTGCAGACAAATGACATTTTACTCTGAAAGAATGTTTTTTTTTAATTGAATAGTCATTGGTTGAGATTTTTTAAATAGATAAAATATAGTACAATATGGAGACGCCTAGTACTCCGTAAAAACCGCATTTAATATTTTATATTTTAGTTTTCATCATAATAAAGTTTACATCGTTCATATAGCATATGAGCTATCATCAATAAGAATCAAGTTATCTTCTTCTAATTTGTGTCTTTACAAGCATTGAGCAAAGAACTCAACTATACTAGGCGATTTCATTGAGTCATATTCACTGAATTTGTATTCCCAAAGTTGCATAATTCAAAATAATTAATTCAATTTGCTACAATCGAGACTAGCATAAACTTCACTCGGTACCCAGGCAACGGTTCTATGTCAATTCATTTCATAATTAAATGAAAATGATACCCACCCCTCCCTCTCATCCTCAACCTTTCAGCATCCCACTGGCAGAAAGCAGAAAGAAAAAAATGGCACACAATGTAAATGGATGCAAATTATTTAACCAGTCGGCTCATCCGCACTGTTCCACTCCGTGTACGTTCCTCGCAAAAAGCAGCAAATAAACATACCCAAACTTTTGCTCACTTACAGTACACACTACAGAAACATCTTTCATCAGGCCAAAGCATATGAACAACTCTGCTCGAAGCTAGAGTGAAAAAGCGAGCGTACCAAGTGTACCATAAATAGCGGCGAAAGCTCGAACAGCACACGCCTGTTGCTGGGGTCCTGCTGTATGAAACATAAATGAAACAAATCCCATCCTTCTCGCGTACACGCACGGCAAATCAACGACACAGCTCATAAGATTTAATCAAGCGTTCTCACTCACTCTATGTGCCCACTTTACTTTCCCTCTTACAGGAATAGTACATGCACCCGGTGGCTGTCTCCTGTTGCTCTCCCGTCGCTTCCGGGCGGTCCCTAAGCCCCGAAAAATAATAAATGTAATCAGTCCCCGGACGAAACCGAGCCGAACCGGAAGGAAGGTATAGAATGGAAGGTACCGAGGTGATGTAAAAAATTGGCAATGAAGTGGAAAGTAATGATGGTGTTGTAAAAATAAAAATTCTTCCTTCCTCCTCACGCACCATTCCCCCAATCGGATCTTCACCATTTCGGGCCGTGCGGTAACAGCACTTTGGTTTGAAGAATTTATATCACGCAGAATACGGTACGCTCATCATACCTTCCCTGCTACTGTTCCGAGCGTTCCGGGCGAGTACGATTCCCTTTACCCACCCCAAACGTTCGGGCGGCCGACTTCCCTTTTCCGGCGATGGGCTAAAATTAATCGCTACAATATTTTTCTCTCAAACCACCTCACCACACATCGCAGAAATACACACACACACACACACAGACAAAATGTGCCCGAGACCCATCGTTTTAAATATGGGCCTTTTAGCTAGATGGTGACGTATGCTCTCTGTCTCCTCACCCAGAAAAGCCCTGCCAGAGTATGTTGCACGTACTTAGAGTGAGCAGCAACACTCACTTCCTTCATTAGCACAGCATGAAGACACATACGCAACATTCACAGCAATTTGATTCTTTCCACTGCTGCCTCATCATGCGCGAAGCTTACTGTGGTTGTTTTACATCCTTCAAGAGGAGAGTGGGCAAAAAGAGGCTTAATTTATAGCACACGCACAAACGCGCGCATACAATGCAAAGCTTCAACAATAGCAGCGGGTGGGAAAGGGGTTGGAAGAGCTTGGAAAAGAAAATAAGTGCCGCATGTATTATTCAATCGATCGTCGAAGGGTACATTTGAACCGCTTTGAATGTGATGCGAACGTTCGACAAGAATATTACCGAACGTAAACGCTCTAGATGTGTGCAGGTGTTTGTGTGTATGGAGAGAAACAGTTCCAAGAAAATACAGCAAACCACAAACAAACATCCTACCACTAGTTAGGCAAATATTGTTTGGCAGACACATAGACCGCGACACACCGAAAAAGGGCAAACCGATTCCGCTCCCAGCCATTCCAAGAAGGACAAAGAGCACAATTGTTTTGTTCACATTGTTTGCCGGGCTCAGAGTTGTTTGCTCAGCGCCCTTGGGACAAGTTTTATTCAAATTCTTTTTAAAACTGTTCAAGAGAAAGGTAAGGCAAGGAAAGATTGAAAATGTATCCAACAATACAGTGCCGTTTTTTTTAAATTTGTTTAATTAAAGGATATTCAAAAAAATGTTTAATACCAACCCTCTATGATGAGTATCGAACATATACATGCTTCAAAATATTCAACATGAAAAAGAAAACATATAAAACAATTATTATCACTGTAGATCAACGCTCTACACATTTCTTTAGGGATTTTAAAGGCTGAAAGAGATCTTAAGAGATCCAAACCTTTTGTAATCATTAACACAACAACAATACTTCATCCAGTATATTATCCCCAAAAAGATTAAATATATACATAAAAATATGAGTATAAACAGGCGCTATAACCTTTACCACATAAATTCAGTTCCATAAGCTGGAGATAAAAAGAGAGTAAAATGAACAAACTAGTATCAATATGAACCCTGACATTGATGAAACTAGAGTAATAGTTACTAATAATAGTTAATAGTAATATTCAAAGTGTATACACCAGGTACTGGTAAATAATTAACGCGAGTTTGTTACCTATTTTGTAAACCGAAATTGCATACACTTCACCATCAAGCAGCCACTTACACAGCACATCATGCACAATCAGTGCATGAGCTACTGTGTTCAGTTCATTTCACGTTTTTAAACTAGGTCATTGCTTAACAATTCATTGCACGAATCATTGCACGAAAGCCCCCTTCCGCAACGGGTGCAATGGGCGATATCGCTCCAAAATGGTGCTGCAAAGATTGTACAATTCCGTTGCAATTATCACCACTCGACTGAAAGCGTCCCGTGCGGTGCGGTCGTAATGATTGCTAATTTCAAACCGTGCACATGTTCCGTCCACACACACATACACACACACGGCCATATGTAAATGGATACCAACGAACTGCAAATTTTATCCGTACATTAGGAAAATTAACTCTTGAAATCTGTTCTGTTAGCCACTCTGAAAGCGCGGTAAGCATAGCAAAGCTGTACGGGCGCAACCCATGCCGTGCTGAGCTCCGCAATGCCAACCATCATCGTCGTGTGACGTCGGTATGGATTATCTTTTTTCTTTGCTTCCGCTAAATGAAAGTGTACCTGCACGTAGTAATAGTGTGGCAACAGAAGAGAAAAAAAGCCCCGCAGCACACACGAGAGCTCTTCTCGAGAAGCTTTCACATGGATTTCAGCTTTTTCGGAGCACTGGAAGAGGTAATTAAATATTCATTGTTTCTGCCAAGCACACACTCGCAACACATAGACGCAACATGTGCAAAAAAACACCCCCGTTGAGCCTTTAAGTATGCTCACAAACACTCACCCAAGTGACACGCTTACTGTTGTCTTGCTGCCTTCGAATGTGGATACAATTCCTTTTTTCCTAATACTCTTGCCTTTGCCTTTACCTGGGCAGTAAAAATAGGAGCACGCTCGCAGAAGGGAATGATCTCATTGGCTTTTTGCTTGTTTCTGTACCTGGCGGGTACAAGGTACGAGATCCTTTCCATAATTGCAAAAGCAAGCAAGTTACCTCGGCACGTGTGGGTTCTAGCTTTTTTGGGGCAAGTGAGAAGAAACCCTTAGCCACCTTTCCCTTTCCACTAACGGCTACAATAGTGCGTAGGGTCGACACGGTTGGCTCTCGGGTACAGGATATGCTAAAACCCCTCACCCCACACCAACCAACCAAACCGTCCGGACCTGTCCATCGCCACTGACGAAGGCTAATGGTCCCTCCCGGCTCGGTGCTGACAGTCGACCAATCGAGTGTACGCTAACTCCTCTCCAGGGGTGCTCATTGCACTCAAGCATCCGCTGCTCTTCGCACCCGTCTCACGGTTACTCGTCGATTAAGTCAACCACAATCGAGCCCGGACGAAATTTGGCTCAAGTTTGTGCCTCACCCCCCCCCCTTTCCTCGCGGCAGACCACTTCTTGTTTTTGTGTTTGTCTAGCGAAAAGGCCACCCAAAACTGGGGAGGATGGGACGGGGCGATACCTGTAGAGTGGTTTACCGTTAGCACACGGTAAATGCTGGCCGATTACGACCAGTGGCCACACTCCTACGCTCGCAGTAATCAGCTGGACCAAAGGGTCGTACAGCTGAAGTGGAATCCCAGTCCGAAAAGTGGCACACGGATAGCAGTAGATTATCTTTCTTGTGCTGCATGTTTTAATGGATTCAAGTGAATTAAGATTAGCTAAAAGTTGCAGAATGTGCTATAGCGTAGCACAGGTAGTTAGCAAAAGATGAACCGTAAAGGAGTAAGTTTTTGTTTTTTTTCGATGTTGTTGTTGTTTTTTTTGTGTTAGGGATGGGCTATCATACGGATCATGTATCTTGCCGTTACCTTGCCGACGGGCTTTTAAGCATTCGGCGATGGTGGTGAGTGCGAGTTTCTTACGAAGGCTGTCGGCCACATATTGTGTAGCAAGACTAGGTAAGTTGTGTTGAATTTTCTAGGAAAAGCATCATGTTACTTACTGATTTTGTGTAACTCCACTATGATACGTTAATTTTGAATGTATCTGATACATCAAGCAAAGTTGTATTGCTTTAGCCCAAGTTTAAAACCGTAGTTGATCAGATTCTTATCAAAATTGTGATCGAAAGACATAACAAAAAACTCCAAAATAATAAATAAGTAAAAGAATACCATAAGGAGGCCTTAGGACTTAGAAAGAACCAAGAAAACTGCTCAAGCCGTCTTAAATCCAACACATTGTGTTCTTTAAGACACTTTTTGTTTCAAAATTACTATAACGAGTTGATGTTTTATCCTTTTTACTGTTCTTCTATTAACAGCATGACAGTATGTCGTATTATGCATCAACTTTTATAGACTATAAATAGATTATTACAGTAAAGCTTAATATTACTTAAAAACGTGTACAAAACTACGTGTATGAAAAATAGTTTATTGTTTTTATTCAGAAAAAAACGGTTCTAAAAGGCCGTATTGCTAAAAAATAATTTAGAGTAGTTTAAAACTACATCAAAAGTGATGTATTGAAAACTTTACTGAGCATCAGAAAATCCATTTCCAGCCGGCTGTAACGCATGTGAAAATTGCACGCGCTCTAATCTCACCGATTGAAGTGAACCGCTTTACATATTCGTGCTTTCGTTTGCTTTATTTTGCCAATTCACCGGCATAGATGGAAGAAAATATTCCACTTGATACACTTGTTACGCTTGTGGACTGCAGCGAAACACCACTTTCCGCTTCTTGAGCCGGTGCTGGTGGTACAGCTTTTATTTTGTCCTGTTTTGCTGGAGCCGTGGTGGAGCTGGAGCTTTGCCAGCCAGGCTCTTAAGCTGCACCGAAGCGTTGCAAAACCAGCGCAGCCCAGCGCGGGCGGGTCGGAAAAGGGACAAACGCAATTGTGGATCGCAAATCAAAGCACGAACCCGGTGTCGTGAGCACGTTCCAAATGATAGAATTCAATTTGAGCTGGCATTATAATTCTTTTCCACCGCATGAAAGGAGCCCGCTTTTTGTTTTGCTTTCTACCTTTTCCCGTACCAACCATTCCCGTCGGGTAGGGATGGAAGTCTTCTGGTAATGGGATTTTTTATCGTTCCTATTTTGTGCTGTTTTTTTGTGTGTGATGGATGTTTCTTTTCGTGTAGCTCGTTTTGCCCAATACAGAAACAATTCATCTTATTGCATGAAACGTTTTTTTTTTTCAACGTTAATCCATGTTACATTTTGTCCTACAAAGTAAACGCAAATTTGTTTAGTGTAGCAGTTGTTCAATTTTCATACTTTTTAAAAACCTTCACGAAACAAACAAAGTAAGAGGGTAAGTAACAGTATGCAAAGAAAAAGGAATGAAACCATTACAATAAAAGTTTCACTTAGTTTTGAAACCATTAAGCCAAAATCAGTCGCTTTAAACCGTGTTATAGGTCATAAGTTATTAATATTTTCCTACGAAACTGTACCACAACAACTCTCGTGCAAGGATAAAATTGATTATGTTTGCTTTAGTCCAACGAGTTCCAACATAAATCGGAACAAAAAAAGAGAGAGACTTCAACTGAAGCGTCAATGCAATATCACCCACCCAAAATGCGACTGGAAATAAACCACCCATTGACGAAACGGAATGGCAAAAAGCTAGCGACACCGGTAACGATCCTTTTAGTTTAATGAATTCCGGCGCACACAAATAGTATCCACAAACATACTATCAAAACATGCTGCCCGCAACCACCAATCGCACACCCTATCACACTGTCTTCCCCTGTGTGCGTTCCCGCTTCCGGCGCTTGTACCCGATATACTTGTGCGCTTTGTGCGCTGCTTTAAATTTGCATGACCTTCGTTAAATGTGAATATTTGCTTTCTATTTTGTTTGTGCCCATCAACCACCAATGTGGGGGTTGCCGAGGGCGGGCAATACAAAACAAACAAACAATAAAACGAGTAACATCGGCCCTCGTACTACCGATGCCGTTTCACTCCACCCCGTTTTCCGACACCCCAGCAGCAAGCGAAGAACCGTTATGCACTTGTTGATAACTTTGCAGCGCTCTCGCTCTCCGCCAGAGTGTGTAGCGCATGGAACAGGGGGGGGGGGGAGAACGGGAAAACTTCCGCTACGAAAACCCACGGTGATAGCATGGAAACAGGAAAATGCTACCCTCCGTCACCGCTCCAGAGTGCACTTATAGCCCGGGTGCACAAGTTTGCCAATGCTTTTTCCTACACACATGTTTGTGCGTGTACGTGTGCAACCGCGAACATGCATTCGCTCCGAACAGGCGTGCCGACCGCAGCAAGGCACACATACACTTCAATCAACGTGTTGAACGGCAAAAAAACAAAAAGCAAAACAAATGCCCATTCAACGTGCACCGATTGGAGGCATCGGAGGTACTGTTGCTCTATGTATGGGAAGCCTTGTGCATTAATATCAACATGAATGGGGTAAAGCTTTTTCCTGGTGCAGTGATGAAAAGTATGCAGCTCTACGACGTTTGAGAGCGATGAGTGTTCACTTCATATTTTTGGTTATTTTAAGAGTGTCCCAAATTGTCTGTATGCTACCAAAAGGTTCAACGGTAACATTTTCGTCATGCTTCACCACGCAGTGTTTGTTTGGGTGATACAGTAAAATCACGACAACAAAAAACCAGTCACCAAAAAATATGTTTAATTCGTTTTTTTTAATTTATTGGAGTATCATAAACTTGTTATGACTCTTTTATGCTTTGCTTTGCTCGATCATAGTACGTGGAGAATATTACGAATATGACTACAGTGTTTAACCTTATTTTGATGATTTTGAACTAGGTAAAACAAACATTTTGGAGTAAAATGTTTTCAGCTAAGAACTTTCCATTTTAAATTATTTTATGTTTAAATGCTCTCGTCCTGAACATGCTTTTTTGTACTTGACTAGCTTGACGCACTTTAAAAGAACAACATTAAACAATATGTTTTATTTAATGGACTTTTTTTTCGCGCGACCATCTATTTTGCACGAGCTTGCTTTGTCAACATCCGCCAAAAACCATGCAAACATAAGCTTCCTACGCTTCACGGTGATTTCGCGGCAGTTTACTATTGAATTTTGTAATTACACTTTTCACCACCCCCGTTTTTGATCACCTCTCCCACTTCTCGGAACGCACTATTCGAACGTGGATCCTCCCTTTTATCCCCCTCTTCTGCAAAACAAACTCACCCACACAAACCGCACGATTGATGGTGTATCCTATGACACGGGACGAGCATCCCCGAAACGGGTGTTACGGCGAGCGCTACAATGAAACATCTTTCTCCGCTTACTGCGCGTGGCGTAAATTATTTATCGTACCTCACAAACCCTCCCGACCAACCGCACCGTTCGTCTGTAGGGGCAAGAAATGTCAGGCACTCTGCCAACAACTCCATCTCAACCCGTTCAACACTATACGGAACAAGGTACGGGGGTTGCGTGGTAAGGGGGGAAGGAGGAATTGTTTTAACCCCAAAAACAAAGCACCCCCCCTCCCCCTAAAAGCAGTAGGCTTAATGTTACCAATTTTGTTGCGGTGACACTCGGTAGGGGAGAGGGAGTGCGAGGGATGGAGTTCCCCACGCTGCCCGTGTGTCACTCACCGTCACTCAATTAACAGTCCCGGCGCGACAATCCATCCATCCCACTCGGGCAGACTTTTCTGGCGATTTTCGCTGCAGCCACACACACACACACACACATACACATGCACGCAAGAAGAAGCTTAAGTTTCATCGTAGTGACAGTTGAACAGTTTTTCGAGCGTTTGAAAGGGGATTCCCGGGGAGAAAATGGAGAGAAAACAATGTAAATTCGCTGCTCTTTGTGCATACCTACTGTATAGGTGTGTGCGTGTGTGTGTCTATGTATGTGTAAAAAACAAAGAGAAAGCGTGTGTGCAAGTGTTTAAAAGTGAGAGGTGCAAAGCGGTCCCCGAGCTGCTGCCCATCCCTGCTGCCCCAATCACCATAACCCCTTCAACCACTGCTTCGTTTTCACACTCACCTTCCCCGGGCCATTGCTTTATCATTCCCCCCGTCCGGCGATGACAGGCGGCGCTTGAGTGTTGATGATGGCTGTAAGAAAAGCCAAAGTTTGAACACATGAATACGAGCATAGGATTTTGTCATACCCGCACCCCTCTCCCATGCCCTCCTTGCTTTCTACGGTTCCCCGTTCGGTAGATTCATTTTTTACGCTCCTCCTAACATTGAGTAGTGTTTTTTGCACCAACCACCAAGCGCTTACGAGTGAACAACACGAAACGCATCGCCATCACGACACGCGCAAGCTGGTTGTCATGCGGAACCAGCATAAAAGCCTCCGTAGAAAAGCTAACGCCTGCTGGGATATTTTTTCCATGTGGATAGATCGTATGCAATGGCGTGTGAGAGGACAATGGCGTGTTTTACTTGAATCTTTCGTTAGAAGCTTAAAAGTTGCGCGTGTGTTTGTTCGCCAATTTTGTACTTCACTGCTCTTCCATTTCCCTTTTCCTGTGTTTCGGTACCATCCCTTTAATGTCTTTTAAATCATCCATGCTGACTGTACGATTCGTGTTTTGTGTTAAATTAAAATTGCATTGAAAATGTCATCATCTTTTCAAAAGCAAAGTTATGTAGCATACAACTGAACAAATGGTTACACGACCACCTTTTAGTGTAGTCTAAAGCAAACTTCACCTCTACAGGCTACTTGAAACAACAAAATACCTCAAACCCAAATCGCAGGTTCGCTGTAAAATCATCGCTTCGACAAAAGTTAAATTAACAAACTTTATTGAATTTCCCGTTCAGTGTCGAACGCATTCCCGCACAACGCAGCAGCAAAAAAATGCCAAACAGAAACAGTTTAAACCACCCCCCCCCCCTCCCGAGGGTACACTTCCCCACACTCCATATCTCGTGACTATTGAAGGAAATGAAAGCAGGAAAGCAAATGAAGTCCAAACCGATTTCCTCAACTTTGTACGGAACAACTCTCTCTCTCTCTCTCTCTCCATCTCTCTCTCTCCCTCTCTTTCTCTCCCTCTCTCTCTGCGCACACGATTTTCCGGCCAGCAAAGCGAGTCTAGCGATACGAGCTGAAACAGATTTCCATAATCGTTCGCTCGTCGCTGCGCTTTTCATCCCATTATTGCGATCATTTTTCTTGCCTTGAAGCGTTCACATTAATGTGTCTGTGTGTTTTGCACGATTGGTACCACCACCACCACCATCACCACAAAAAATCCGTTTAGCTCAACAGGCACATCGAGGCAAACTGTTGAATACACTCGAATCGGAATCAAAATGGTAGCTGTGAGCGGCTTTGCTTCGGGCTGAGATTTTCGCAACAAAAAAAAAGATGATGTTTGAAAGTTTCGCTTCCGGCTATCCGTAGCCATAAGAATGTTCGCTTTGGCTGACGTGACGGGACACCGGGGGCACACCCACCACCGAAAGCAGTACTTAACGGTAACGGGGCCTTCGTGCCAATAAGCCGTGCCGGCCGACGGGCTGCTCAACATGGTCCGACGCCCGTTTATAAATCAATTTCAACAAATTTCCCATGAATAAATTTTCGACATCCTTCCCACTGGAGCGGGGGATAGGTGCCATACGATCTGCTTTGGTTTGCGGCCGGGTGGGGTAGGATAGCTTTATCAGGCAGGAACATCTTGTTATGGAAAATGGGCCGTTTACGAGTTACCAGAGGGACTAGCAAGGCGTCCAAAAACGATTATGCGTGCCTTTCGCCAGTACGAGGTAGAGCCTTGCTCTGGTGAGTGATTCGCTTAGCACCCGCACTCGTAAAAAGGTTACTTTGCGAAAACAGATTAAGAAAGAGTTTCTTTAAATATAATAATTGAATTGATTCATAAAATGGATCAGCTTTGCCACTTTTAGATGCTTGAAAAAGCAGACGTCATAGTATATTTGTTGCACCGTTTCTTTATGTATCTCACACGTCCTACACTCGATTTTTACAATGTAAATAAACTATGAGTTGTGCGTTGTTAACTTTTTATAAAATAAATATAAACTTTGCTCTCAAAACACATTGTCCCTGCATGCCAAAAGCCAAACTTTTTCCACTCTGTTTTTGGTTAGCTCTACAAACAAAAGTCAGCCAAAACTTTCATTCCAACCTTCGCCTGAAATGGTTCTGGAGCCTCATTCACGACAGCTGGTGCTTATTCCATCGTGCTGTCAACTTAAAACACGACTGCCAGGGCCATCCCAATGTTCCGCTCAGCGCATCGCCACTCCGGCCCACATTCCAATCTACCAACGCGTCACTCACGACTGTCAGTCAGCTAAAACGTTAACCTCTTGATCCTTTCCCTTAGCGGCAAATGGACTACCGCTAGCCCCCTACACACCCGGACCCGGATTCGAGAAGAATCCACCCATCCGGACATCGACCGTCCAAAGGAAATGACTTTGAGACTAAATTTATCGGTGCTTCTTCTCCCCCCCGTCCGTTCCATTCCCGAGGCCAACTTCCACGCTATTCTTGCGTGAATCAACTGGTGCGAATGGTAATCATGATGTTAAGGATGATACCCTCCCGCAGATGGACACGTAGCACGGTGCCAGAGCCGATGAGCCACATTCCCAGTGTCCCTTTTGCTAACCAAAGAAAAAAAAGGCAGGTCTGAAACGGTCAGAGATTGACGTTTCGATTATTGGACCAAATTGGGTCGAAATCATACGAACTTAATCTTAGCGAAAGATTTCATCACGCTCGAAGAGTGGAGAGGAGTGACATGGTGTGGGCAAAAGCTTCCCTTTTTTCTTCTAATAAAATCTCTTCAGTCGCTTTTATTAGCGTGTCCCCCGCAGGGAATAGTACGTCCTTGTGTGCCATTGTCATGGGAATGAAGTGTTATTGTGTTTTCGGACAAAAAATGTTATAGAAACACACAAATTTATGAAATTATTCCTTTCAAACTCCAAATTCATTGATGTTATTTCATATTATCATTATATTGCACGTATAAAGAATGTATTTTAGGCAAAAATGCTACGATGAATGAGTTTTTGTGGTTAATTGTTTTGGTATGAATATTTAGAACGATATATATTTGGTTGATTTATAAGTCTAAAACCTTGTGTTGAGACGTTATCAACAGGATTCTTTCTTTCACCCGAATGTACAATAAATATTAGATACACAAGCGTTTTTTAAGCAACGTTAGTTTATTGTAGCTAAAAAATCAGTCGCTTGGTTCGGGGATCGGTGAAAGAATGGCTAAAGATCGTAACCTTTGCCACGTTCGGGAATTTTCGTGCTATCGGGACTCCTCGGCCCGATCGTTATCATCACGACTCCACTTCGATAGTGTCCTCTATCGGGATTGACGGAAAACACCACTGTACCATCGAATTGACCGTTAATATTTATTTTAATATTTAACACCTTGACTTTATAACCTTAAAGCTTAATTAAACCTTATAACTTTGGCAAGTGTATTGTTAAAAAACAGCCCCTTACATACTTGAACTCACTTATAGTCCTAGTAACACGCATCAGTTTGTTATTTGTTATTTGTTATTAAATAATTTAAATTCAACGGACCGGAGTTCCTTTCATGGAGCCGCCTGGTACTTTACGGAGTGTTAGAATGATAAACAATATACATATTTAAGCACGTTCAAACGTTTAAACACATTAAAACACACAGCGTTAAATGATACAATTTCAACAAATTATGAATACTATCTGTATAACGGTAGCAAACCCCTTTAAGTTAAACCCTAAGAACGATGTTACTGATAAATTAATTCTTAGACAAATATGACAACTTTAAACAAACAAAAATCATGGTATAATCAGTGCAACCAAGTATTTTTATCTGAATACGCTATTTTTTACCCTGGAAAAACAGCTCCCACTGTTGAAACGTCCGTGTAGCGGTAACCACGAACACAACCTGCACAAACCCTAAAGCTACTAATCCATCAACTCTTCGCTGAAGTTTCCGAAGTGGTTCATCCGCGATGAGGCAGTAGAAAAGCTACGCTGCAACTGCAAACAAACATTCTTTTTCCAAAACAAAAAAAACATTTACCGCTTGGCTGCCATTGCACCATCAGCAAGCAAAGTTCGGTTTCTTTTTAAGCTTGTGTCCTACAAAAGTTAGTCTTTTTGTTAGAGTCAACATAAAAAAGCGAGCCTTAACGAACGAATGCGCACCACGCTGTAATTTATTCTTCTGGCTGTACTCACTTTTGCCTTTGGCGTAATGTATACCTTTCTGCCTTTTTGAGAGAGAGAGAGATTTTTATAACAGAATTTCATAACAAACGTCCAAACTGTGTTGCTCTTACGATCGTTTCACTTAGCAGTAACCTGCATTTTCCCGGAAGAAATTAAAGGAAAAGAAGTACTGGGAAAACATCGCAAACGATGATTCAGCAACAAAAATCATTGGAAAAAGGAAAGGACAATGGAAACGATAAGCAAATACAAATTCAACAAGCTCCAGTCATACGCAAGTAATCTATCGCGAAATTTTCATTTCCTTTAGAGAATTGCTTGAAGTAAAAAATAACGAGATGACTAGCAAGGGCGTAGTGAATGGCGCAACAGTTGAAAAACATGTTTTGCTCAATTTTCTTAGGTAAAAGCTGCAGGCAATGCCGAGGCAATATATTACATTAATTTAGCATAATACAATTGCAAACGAAGCAGTAACAAGTATTTATACTAAAGTAAAACGTATACATCGTTTTTTTTTATTTTTTTAAAATAATATCCACTATCTTAACACAAGCACCTTCACTCTGTCAGTCGCTACACTCGCTCCGTGCTGCCACCAGTATCGCCATTTGTCGCAATAGTGCGTGGGACTTGAGTTGGCTCGAATACACTCGTCTTCATTTTTTTATTAAACACTCTTTCTCTACCCAACCACCACAGCACAGCAACGCTTAAAAGGATCAGCAGCGTGTGCGAGCTTCATAAAACATGATTAGTACAACTTTCGGACAACTTTCCCCCCGTGGCTGGGGCGTATCCAGGCCACTAATGGAATGATTTATGGTTGTTTGGCAGGTCATTTACCAGTTTTACCGTCCCTGCGCGTAAACGCTCAGTACATACGCCACGGTTGCTGCACGCGATTTTCCACCACTGCTACCCACGGAACACGTCTAAATAATTCACAGCCGTCCAATCGAGGTGCGGGCTGGCCGGGTCCGGCCACTTACTGCCTGTACGTAGTGCGGCTAGACGGGCCAATGCCGAGCGGTGGAAGAATTATGGCTGCCGACAATGTCTGGCCTGGACAGGAGCAGCCGTTCAACAAGTGTCGCCACTAATTGGTTAAATGGCGTAACGAACGTGGTGGCGAACTGGGTGAAAACAGTTTACAACACGCGAAATTAACGCAAATAAAGCAAACCGGAACGTGTAGCGCACGGATGGATGGAAGTTCAGTTCCCGTTACAAGCAGTGTTTTATGTTTTTGTTAAGGTTTTTAGGAAAGTGTAACGGTTGCTGCACAACACTGCCACTAAAAGATGGAGGCAAGTTTTGGCGTGCTGTGTTTGTGGCAGATTCGATTCTGCAAACTTTGCGATAGCTTTGAAAAACAGATCCACACAAGGATGCATACATTTGTGCCACTGGCTCGAAACTCGAATGTTATAGAAGCCGAATTCTTCGTAAATGAAAAGGTTGGATGGACAAAAATAATATCCTAACACGCGCGACATTCGTAAAAGTACGGTTCGTCAGATTCGCCTCACACATAGAACCGATTCTATATGCAAACCATGCAAATCATCGTGGTTCGTGGTTTTTGTGATGTTTTTATTTTCATGCTTAACCATTGCCTCGAAGGCAAAAAATGTTTAAAAAAGAATAACCTTCCAGTTGGATTGAAACTGAAAACCACCGAGATGTAATGATTCAAGCGAACATAATGAACATCTCATGATCGTTGTTAGCATTTTTTTCCCCTTAGCTTGCACCACATGTAAACTGAATTTTCTCGTATGTTTTACACCGTACGAGCTCATTTATTCATTCTCAGATTTATGAATTGCTGTATTACTGAGAAAATATCTCATGCTGTCTGTGTTTCATTTGAAGGATGGAAGTATAGAGATAGGATCATGTTTTTATTCCTCATCGTACGAGTCACAATTGTTGGAAATGTTTTATTCTGCACCATGGTTCTCGTGGAAATAAAACGACCATAGAAAGGGATAATGAATGGATCGTACCGTATTGCATGTATAAAGGAAGAATTTGAGAAAAGTATTTTTCATATTAAACTCAAGCTTATGGAAAGTTCCCATGTCTGTTCTGGTTAAACGCCTCGAGCACGATGCATGTCGAATTAGAACATTTTTTCCAAATCAAAATTTCAAAAGATTCTAGATCAAATTTGGAAAGGTAAGCTATTGAAACATTATTTATTGCAATACCGTACCTACTTACACGTGTATCGTTTTTTTCCTCATAGCAAACATGTGAGTAAGTTAAACTAAAATGTATCTTTCTAACAAAGCAAACAATGCATCATTGTCTACAAAACGATAAGCTTTATAGCGCATGCAGCTTCTGCACTATCGTGCCGTTTGATTGGCGTCGTCAATACGAGCCCATAAAAGCTTAAACAATAATCTTCGATTAACTGAAACCTTTCCTGGTTTCTCCTATTTTCCCAACTACCACTGCCATTTGCGCCACGAACACTTTCACCAACTCGTCCCAAACGAACGCGACGCCATTGGTGCGCCATGGGGCAAGCAAAGAGAACGAAATCCTTGCCTTTTTACAGCTCCTGTCGTAAAACCGTAATTGAACGTACCTTCGCACTCAAACGTAGAAGCAGCGGGTGTAAATACTTCATTACGTAATAACACCAATCAAGCGATTGGTCCGGGGAGGGAGGGGAAGGCGTACGTTGGCTGCAAGCACGCCATAAACCTCGGGCAGCCCGTTACATGCGGATTTTAAAAGCACTCTTGCTCTGTCTTGTTCTATTTCTCTCTCACTCTCTTGCTCTCTCTCTATCTCTCTCTCTCTCTCTCTCATTCTCGCTCATAATGCCCATTCCCCAAGGGTTTTAGCGTATTTGTCGCGTGGAGAGCACTAAGCAGCAGTTCAGTGTAACAAAAGGAAATCCTTTTGACGGGTTTCCCGTTCGTCATGGAAACGACGTGGTCTGTTATTCGAATGAAAGAGATGTTTGTGTCCGAGTGTATCATGATCCCGGTGTCCGGTGTTTGTGTTTTTTGGTCAACTTACCTTAGCAACTACTGGTCACTTAAGCCGTGAGTGGCTGCTTGGATATAAGCCTTTGGTAACATGCGTTTGTAACATAAGAGGCTTTTCTATCCTGCATGAAAGGCACATTGAGAGGAAGTAATTCTAGACGATGTGTTGAGGCTACGTAAGACCATGCAAGAACATCTCGATGCATATGATGTTCTTGTGTATTTCGTTAGGTAACATATGGCATTTATACACTAACAAATTGGATCCATGAAAAATTCTCAAGTACCCTCTAAAATATAAAGCTATATAACATCATATTAAAGGATACTGAGCAACTTTCGATCGTAATCTAAAACATAGTATTGCAAGACCTTCTTTCAATTGTTTATTAGATATAAAACTGCAATATACCACAATATAATATCAAAACATTTACTATCAAAGTAATATTGAGAAATCGAACCATACGATATGTCATCTGCAAAATGTAGAAGTATTATGCTGTACCACACCAAATATCAAACCCAACACATTTTATAACATTATGAATAATATATGAAACAAGTTGACAACCCACACAAGTTAGTAATCTAACGCAAACAAAACTCACTAATTCGGTCTAGCTTGGTGGTAGCATTTCAAGGACAATTCGGTATTAAACTTCATCCAGTCCTCCTTATACAGCAAACCTCGTCAGTTAATGCAACAGGCTTACCATCTCAAGCATCAGCTCAGCAGAAAAATGGCAGTACAAAAAAAAAGCTGTGAATTCCAGCTGTGAGGGACCGACTCGTAGCTTCCGTACAAATCCTAGACAGCGCACAATATCCGGCCCTGAAACTGAATTTTATTTGCGTGTCTTTTGTCTTTTGTTTTCTTCGCTTTTCTTTTTCACTCAATAACGGAAATAACGAAGCATATCTGCAAGTTTTACGAGGCAATAAATATTGATGGCTTTACTTTGGGATGGAACCGCCAACATCAACCACACTGGCCGTTTGCATCACACCGGCGACGATGATGATGATGATGATGATGGTGATGAGCATAAGACGAATGCGATGGTTCGGTTTTTGCAAACGCTGCATTAATATTTCCCACCATGATGGAAACGAACTTCTCAACTTGCAAGGTGCTGTAGAAAATAAAAATATATATTTAATCCAACCATCAGAGCTCGCCCCGCAGCTGGCGAAGACTGAAGATCAAGCACCTTCTTGAAGTGTGTTTCCACTTCGGGGATCGACTTCCACTCACTGGAGCACTACCCACTCACTACACCAACAACGCCTTAATCCTCCGCACACAACCCGGCATACACGCCACAAAGCTCTGTTTCTCTCTATCTCTCTCTCTCTCTCTCTCGCCCACCTGGATATCGCCCACCGACTTATTTCTGACGAACGCTGCGAATGACAGGTGCAGGTAAGTACAGCATGTGCGTACGTGTGCGGATTACCGCAAAGATGAAAGGGTGCCTCGGGAACATAGGTTCATAGATTCGTAGGGCGGGTAAGATGGGGCGAGCGATACTTCCAATTCTGCTCCAGTGGCTACCCCATCAGCCTCAGCCCCAGCAATTAGTGCCAGAGGGTGGGTCCAGTGGTCCAGCATCAACCATTCTCCGCACGTATGGGTGTAGCTTTATTAAGGGGCAGCACGGAAAGCTGGAAATAACGAAGCATTCGCTGTCGGTGAAGGATATTACCCCGCAACTAAAATCACATTTCTTTCCCATTGTCGGTGCGGCGGGGACTGCCTTAAGGTCAAACGGCTACCGGTGGCCGGTGGGAGTATGGTTGCGTCTTTCCTTTATGGAATTGCTTCATTCCATTTGCTAGTTGCTGCTCCTCTCTACGCCCCACTTTCTTCCACGAGAGCGTTTCTTCAGCACGGTTCCACTCACTTGAGATCAGAGTTTCTCTTAGTAGATGTAAGACGTACTCCCGAATAGTTTTACGCAGTGGTTTAGGTGTTCAGCTGAACTCAGGCTTCCAATTCAAACCTTTGAATCGAAGGAGTAATCATACCTGTAGCTCCATAACAAAGCAGTACTATCTGAGATGCATGAAGAAAGGTGAAGCATTTCAATATGAAATTTGATACACTCTCTGTCGTTGCCTCGTTGGCCAGCAAGACATGAAGGTATGATGTGCGTGTAAGCTATACAACAAACACAAAAAGAAACTGGAAAGACTAGCAACCGTACCAACCGCCCCGGTGAGATATTTGCTTCGGCAATGTGTGAAAAAATTCCCAAACAAACAGCAAACCCACCGTACAATCCCGCAAAGTCTGGATCCTTCTCAAGATAGAAGCATTTCTATCTCACAACTTGCGTGTGTACGTGTGTTAGTTTTCTTTCCTTCCTTCCTTCCATACCACATCTTCACGGTTTGCCCCATTTGGACCATTCCGCTCAACACCGCAAGATCCAGTGTTTCTCCCTCTCTCCAATCCATCACCACTTCCGGCGAAATAGTTCGGGGAAAAAGGAAAAAAAAGTACTTGTGAGGAAATTGATGACCATCAAGAAACAGCCGACAGACAGCCCCCTTGGTCCCTTGGTCCCCCTTTCATCCTGGGACAGGAAAGTTTATCAAACCGAAACCAGCCGTCCAGCACGTTTGATACGCGGGTTTGGGTGTGCGCGCGCGTCCGTGTCTCTATCTCCGGCAGGGATGAAGTATTTGTCCATGCTCTGTTGCTCTGTTTATTGGCGCTACTTCTGCCACTTTCTTTCACTTTCATGCGTACTGAAGCGTGCAATGCGCTGGGAAAGATTTGTTGCTTATTTAAGCTGAAATTTAGGGGGATGACCGCACACAGTGACATATCGCAAACGTGCATTTGATGGAGTAGTGATACATTTTATTAACAGCTTACTCCACTGCTCGCATGAGGAGGACGTGCTTTATCGCACGGAATGTTGGCTAGGCAATTAGGGATGTTTGACGGTAAGGTGATGTATTACTTATTTGCTTAGCTATTATGTAGCAACCGATTATACAGCATAAATTTTAGATGAAAGGAAAGTGCTTTTTGATACACTCTCCTTATCGATACAGGGTTTCCCGAAACGTTTTTGGTTGCTTACCGCATATTATTTTGTCCAATTATTTGTCCAATGTCCACGATGAACGTTGATTGAATCGTGAAAAGAGCCCAAAAAAATACAAAATCTAACCAATACATTTTGGGAAACCTCATAACAAATGTATTTTGTACTATATTTCCCATTGCATCCACCAAACTCCTTTCAACTTGTGCTTAGTCATTGGAAATTGTTACATGAATACAAATGCTCTTACAGCTGCAAAAAACGTATGCTATTTCCAACTCAAACAAATGCAAACATGTCCTATATTTCAAACAATTTGCTTCAACTGTCACCCTATTTCACATGCCTTCCAAGACCGTCGCTTTATTGTTATTTTGTGTAGTAAAACAAAACAACAAACAAAAAACAATCAACCAACAGAAATAGGATGCTTTTCTGAATTGCGGAAATCCGTTTGAAGCACCGGACGCAATGAAGTGGAAAAAGCATCGTAACAAGATGAAGCTGGTTGTGTCTCGATTACACCATCCATCTCCTACACTCCATCCACAAATGTCCGACGATAACATGGTGTTGTGTGCAATTCCGCACGGTCACGCAAGATATTTGACCCATCCGGCACACGGATCGGGCCACCCCCCGGGGGTATAAGCAAACGGAGCACGAAGGGTCCATCATTATTAGTGTCATGTTCGGGTCACTTTGGCCGGACACATCGATGAATAAACATTAGGCGACCACCATCGCCCGAACGAACCACTGCCATCCCGCATTATCACTTCATCCACCACCGCTTGGAGGGCTATTTTTATGCGCAAAGCAAACCGTATTTGATGGAAATCCGCAGCACAACCATCCACACCCTTACGTGACGTACCGTGACTGGGACAGAAACACACACAAAAAAACACACTCTTAACCCCTTAAAATAAACGCCCCTGGACGGCATATTTGCAAGGGCAATTTGTCTGAACTTTTCACCATGTCCAGTCCTGTTCGGTCCAGTTTCGGGACGGTCAAAACATGGCTCTCATTCATTGCATCCTCGAGCTGATGAGCTGCTTTAAGCGAAACCGTTCATCCCCATTCGTGCGGTTTGGGGTATATCTGTATGGTATGGTGAGAATTTCACCAGCTGTACACAAAATGGCATGAAAAAGTGAAGAGAAAGTGACGCGGGAGAGAGAAAAAAAAACATAAAACCCACCGCAAATGTTTCGTAGAA
This sequence comes from Anopheles arabiensis, assembly GCF_016920715.1. Classification (NCBI taxonomy): domain Eukaryota; kingdom Metazoa; phylum Arthropoda; class Insecta; order Diptera; family Culicidae; genus Anopheles; species Anopheles arabiensis. The sequence continues at coordinate 15,667,601 of NC_053517.1, forward strand.
AATCGTGAATGTTCGAATAAGCTAACTAAGTGTATGTGTATGACTACAGATATGACCTTTTTTCAGGGAAAATGATCCACCGCAATAACACAAAAAAAAACCCGACACCAAGTAAGCACCAATAGGTGGGTGTATTTTTCTTACGCCCTTCTAACGTACACACACAGAGAGACACAATAAAAGCAACCCAAGAGCAGTAGAACGAAAAGAAAACAGCTTGGAAGCAACATGAACACTTCCAAGGTCTAATTTGTGTGCTCAAGGCTTTTTTCTCCCACTCACAGGCACGCAATCACTTTTGGGCGAGCTTATCTTATCTCCAATGAGCACATGTTTCCATACACAAACAACCACACCGTGCCTACCGGCTCACTGAACACATTCACATACTAAAGTGCGTGCGTGCGAATGTGTGAGTGAAAGTGCGAGGGAAAGTTGATGTGATGATATGAAGAACAGAAAAAAACGTAATCATTAAAACAGGAAATCTGAGCGAACGAATTCGGTCGACGTACGTCTGGGGTGGATGGGGGGAGGTGCTGTGCGGTAAGCAGCTGGAACAAATTGCACCAAATGCCACGATAAAGCGAATATCGACCTTTTCCCTCTTCCTTCACCAAGAGGCGCCCCTGTATGGCGCAAGGGTCAGAGTGAACTGATTTCACTTATCACCATGCTGCCTTACGCTTATCGATTGTTTCTAGTATGTCTGGGCTGGATTTTCTTGATTTCGGTTGCTTTCCGTGGATGGTTCGCTATTGCTTTCCTTTGTGCTTGATTTAATCAAAAATTATCAAATAAATTATTAAGCTTTCAAGGAGCTTTTCGTTTCACAAATAGATAAACGTGTTGTATAATTTTAATTCTCTTTTAAAAGCATTTTTACAAACTTCATACTTCAAAAAACAGAAAATGTATGAAATTAAATGTTTTATTTAGATTTTTCATAATTCCCTGTAAAACTCAGGAGAAACCCTTACATTTGTTTGTAAGTATGTTTTTTTTTTTAAGAGATTATTTTCCAAAATTGCAAAGCTTCTACACACGCTCAAATTGAATTCTTTCGCTTCACTGCCACTGTGTTTTGTTGCTTTCGTTTAGTTGGCCAGATCACGCCGCTTAAACGATCGGAAAAAGAAAATTGGATTTTTTTACGACACTCCGCTCGCCGATTCGAAGCACAATTCAATTATTTTCCCAAGACTTTGGTTTAGTGGAGCGTTTTCTTTTTTTGTTTTGTTATATTAAAACTTGATTCAAGAAAAGGAAAATTGTAAAAACTCTACACCGTGTACAAGCTCTAGCTGGCCTTTGGGTTTGTTTGTGAGGCAAGCATAATGCCGAGCAAAATGGTAATGGTACTACCCAATGGTTTTACCTTTGCTGCCCGGCCCTGGCGACAGCCGGATGAGAAGGTCATATTCATAGCCCTAATCTGCTGCAAAACTCTGCCCTCCCTTCCTCCCGACGCACCTTCCAGGGCCACATTAGCCCGATACGCACCTAATGAGCCATTACACGCGTTTCTTCTGCTCCCCCGATGCCCGATGGATGGGTAAGTGGCTCTACCTAATTGACGGCAAATGGGAAAACGGTACGGTTTCAGATTTGTCCCCAATGTTCTGAGCCCCGGATTATAGTGTCTGCACTCAAGACGACGGGGGGGGGGAGGGGAGCTGAATGAGGTTGGGGCAGGTCACTGCAGGGATGGTTATATTTTTCCCCGCCACCAGCATTACTGTAATTAATCATGAATGGAAGGAAATTAAATGCTTCATTAGCGCCAGGGATTGGTTTATGTGCGGCTGGACAGAGTGCGCCCCGTTCCGGAACGGCCACGCTGGACGCTATTGCCCAAACCCATTGCGCAACAAACACAGACCAAAACAAAACAAAAAAACAAGCAAGCCAGCCGGCATGTGATGGACGTGTAGCAAAATTGAGCGACACGCAATGTGGACGCGAGCCGTAAAATAAGGCCAAGAATAACACGCGTGCTTCAGCAATACATCTGTCACCAATCTGTTTGCGTCCGTTTTCGAAGTCCTGCCAGGACTCATACGTGTGGGGGCAATTAGCCCTGCATACAACAACACTCACCCACACGCGGCTCAGGCTGGCTCATCGCCATCGTTATAAGTGGTGTGATCAAGCAAATGGTTTTGAACAAATTGATGTGCCTGTGCTGGCCGGTACATGCTCAGCGACACTTACAGCCCCGAGGGATAGCAATCGTTGTTGCAAACGTCGTAAACAATCGTTGTTGCAGCACGGTACAGTGAAGGGGTGCACAGTGTGAGAAAGACGAATCATAATTGCTGTTGAGCTGAAAGGATTACAGAGCTTTTTTTCCAGGCAGTATGTCGTATAGAATAACGTAAGTAAGAAATATTGGATTGGATTGGATTGGAGACAACTAAAAAGCAGTGTTTAAGGTACTCGCATGGTGAGGTCAAAGGTCAAATGGAACTAACGCTAGTACTTTAACGTATTCCTTAAAGAAAATCCATTATTTTCTAGTATAAATTTAAAAAATAAAGTTACGACCGGCTACATCAATGTTTGTTATTGACGCGAACGTAACTCGATAACGGATGATAGGGAGATCCAACGGCATAAGCCATCCTTCATTCTAACATTTCGCATGCCTGCACCCGTTAGCGAAGAAAGCAAAAATAGAAAATAAAAACACTTTCCCAATACATCCGAACAAACATTCAATCTTCCAATCGTTCTACTCTCGACCAAGACACCAGACGAACCTTCCACAACGTAAAGCATATCTCGTGTGGCTTCCCAGAACAGGCCCTACCGCAGCATGTCGAATCGAACAGGTGCGTCCGCACGACGTCGCCACGCGCCAAACGTAAACGATAGCAGCTCCCTTGAGAAGAGGAACAACAGTCTTTTCATTGTCCCGTCCGCTCCTCTACTTCCTTTGGCTTTGGTAAACCCACACGGGAGTCAGCCGTTGTTGCCGCCGCCTGCATTACAAAACCGTTCGCCCACGTCTATCTTGTTCCAGTGCCTGTACCACGAAATGTGTCGCAGAAAATGGAACCGTAAACATTGAGCTAAAAACTTCTTGTGTGCTCTAGGAACGGGGAGGGGAAATATCTCTCCCGTAAGCCGGTAGTACTACAGGCACTAACAATTCGAATCGATTCTGACCTTTTCTGCTCTTCTGGGTAAGCCTCCCACAAGCACGGGCAAAAAAGGAACAGTCCCCGACAGATCGTTAGTGGCGCGTTTACTCGTCTGTGTTTGCCGGTAGCTGGGAATTACCGGGGAAAAACTTCTGCCAAGGTGTCCGTTTTTTTCCAGCAGAAAACAAGCAAACAATAATAGAAACCATCCACTTCCACCCTTTCCCCGCTCTCGCTGCGCTGCAACAGACAAAACTTTCCTTCCGACCTTCCATTGGAAGCAGCGTTTTTCCCCAGACCAGGTGGACATCGATGTTTGCGTAGGCAAAGCCCATCGGCCCAAGGTGCACGTCCACGTTCCCGGGTAAAGTTGTTGCCCGTACTCGTATGAATTTTACATGAGTGGCGGAAACTCGAAAGCGCTTCACGTCTCTTTTACCTTTGCGAAATTTATCTCCCGAGGAAAGGGGAGAAAAAGGCACAACAGCAACAACAAAAAACGTATTCCGACATACACATCGACACGCACACGCGCAAGTGGTGACTGCAGCGCCAGCGATGTTTATTGTTATTGGGTGAGAAAAGGAGGCCCCCCGGTGGCCATTACTTTTCACCGACAAAGTCATTTGTCTTAGCCTGTCCTCTCCTGGCCGTTTCTCTCCCAGCGCCCACACTCGCCGTTGGAAAACCCCCGATGTGGAGGATCTATTCCCACGCTTTTGGACGGCGTCATTGTGGCGTGGTTTCACTGGCAGTGCCAATACAGCCCGGGCTAGTAGTCGTACCGTCGTACAGGAAGGGGGTTCGGTTTTGGGCAGGGAAATTTATGAAACCCTGCTTCAAGTGGGCTTTATGCTCACCATCTCACCTCCCGCCCGTTCAATCGAGGTGATAAATGGCCTTGTGGCACCATTTTCAATCCAAGTGGCGCTTGTGTACACCAAATGCTCCCCACGCTATGGATATCGCTATGGCGCTCAATATCCCCACATATCGCGATTGATTCGTCGAGATGGCTTACACCTCAACCACAATCCTCGGTTCCGCTTGGTTCACCCTTTCCGGGTGGAGATAAATAGCGCTCAATTCATTCACTAATCCTTCGGTGTTGTTGATGGTGGTAGTGGTGGGTTTTTTCTACCCGTTATACTCTACGCGCTTAAGCTTACCGACGCTTAGCGTTGCGTTTGCGTCGCCTAATCCTACGGGTAGCGCTAGAATCCTAACTCAGGACCTCAGAACCATCCAAGTCCACCACCGAGCAGCGTGTGGCGAAAGATGGGTCGTTTTTTTTTTTGTTCTTTGGTGGTCGGTTGGTCCATCGCCACCGTGTCCAGCCATAAATTCCAGCGGCAACGTGCCGGAATGACATTCTGCAATCACGAATGGTTGGACAAGATAAACCGGGTCACCCCAAAACCCCAATCCCTCAAGTTAGTTTGTAAGCGCTTGCCCGGTCTACGGCATCCACGGCGCATCCGGCGACCGTCGGCAATGTTTTCGAGCGCCAAGCCAAACCAAACCCGAGCGTCGAGAGCAGTCAAACTCTCGGCCGGGAAAATCAATCAAAAAATAATCGAAGACAACTAACAAACTGGCGGAGACCGAGCGGAGAACTGACAGGGCAAGAAGGCAAACCAAAGCGGTCGATTGAAATTTTCCCGATCATCGCCACAGCAAACTTAACCCATTTCCGGAAACTTTTGCCTCGTTTGCCGGCAGATCCTCGATGCTCGTTGCACCGGAAGCTTAACGAACTCACACGAGAGGCAGCTGAAAACCGAGCGGAAATTGCGGGGCAGGGCGGAGCGTTTGTTTGACAAGCAGACGGGAGGGGTGGCATAACGATCCCTGTAAGTATCTCCCATTTGGATTTGTCTGCATTGGAAGTAGCTTCAGATTTACAAAATTGCAAACGAGCGTGTCTTTTTCATGGTGAATGAACAGATGAGGTCATGTTTTTGCAAAATCGAACCACGGGTACGGAAACTGTCGTCCCTTCGATTCCTTTTTGTTGGTTTTGTCGTTTATGTTTAGCTCTTTTCTCTCTCATTTGGGTTGAGTTCCGCTATGGGAATTAGGAAAGTTTTTGGTTGCCGGTTCGGTCACTGGATCGTGACAAGCAAGCTTTAAGGTTCCTTTAAAAAGACTTTGACAATTTCTTTCTAAGATTAAATATGATTTTAAAGGCTTTTTTTAAATAAAACAGATATCTGAAAAGAAAGATGATGAATAGAAATTGCATGTTTTAAAGAAATTTAAAACAGATTGGTATAGAAGACATCACTCAACTGTTGAAATTTTACGTCGACCAACTTCCCATAAACGATCAGTCTGTCTGCGGGAATGTGTCCAGTCGTGACCAATGAAACCAATCTCGGCATCCTTTGCACATTTCTGTCCATCTAATCGTCCAATCGCCCCAAAACGCTCCTCAATCACAACACGCTTTCCACTTTTAAACTCAATCAATCGCACATAAACTTTGCTTTTTGGCATGTTCGTGCTCCCTTTCTCACGGACGATTTAAAAGCAAAAGTTTTTCATACTTTTGGAAAACTTTCTGCTGACCCTTCCTATCGCTTCACAGTATTTGTGCCTGGAGGCAGTATCCAAACTGACCTTTTCGCTACGCACTCACCCATAGAATCAATCCAATTTTGCTATAGCATCAACATCGTTTCTATTTCACGGGTAGTACATTTTGTCTAAAACACTGGCTAATACACATCCACCACAGGCATAGAAAAGCACGATAGGGGAAGGTGATAGCAAAAGAAGCTGCGATAGCACTCAAACATTGCGAGCTTTTCGAATTAACGATCAACGATAACAGTTCAATGTAATGTAATTGAGTATTTTTGTGGATATTTGATTATGCCACGGGGTTTTTACTTTATCTGCGTTGATGTCATTGACAAAAAACCTATTTTTTCTGCTTAATTACTAAAAAATAAAAAAAAACGTCATCTTATCAACAGAGCTCAAGCAAGTGTACGTCTGCCATCTTGCTAACCTTCCAATTAAGTGCCAATAATACGGTGAAAGCACTCACAACCACCAACTGCCACCATTAAGGTGAAACAATAATTCAAAAGCGAACCTTTCAGCCGTAAGGATCATGTGTTTGATCTGGCTGGAAATTGTCTTACTCCTAGCGTTCGCCTTACTCCTGTTGAACCGTCCCATTTGGTTATCTCACTTTCTTTAGCTCCTGCCCCACTGCTCCGTCACTTGTACTTTGCTGCTTCAGCATTAACATGGTTTCGTTTTACTTTCGCTGATTAATTTTATGCTAATGGCACCTGACAGGCGCCCTGCTATTGGCGCCAGCTGTCGGATGAGCTTTCAATTTTGTCCCACCAAGCTGGGTGAGTCTCGATTTGCCCGCTGCCCACTAGACGCACCGGAGGACCGTTTACCATAGCAACACACTCACACAGTGACCGACCCCACTATCAGCACGAAGCACGGGTGCGCGAGGTAATCACGACAATAGGAACGCAGACGTCTATTGGCTTTGTGACAAAATTGCAAAGCATAGCAAGATCCTAAACTTTCTCCCCAGGTGATTCGGGGTTTTTTTTGCAAACGAATATTTTCCCCGGTCCGTATTGGCCCCTTCCTTTCTCTCCTCTGCGCAACGGCAGTTCATTTTAAACATTTTATTAAGTTCGCACCGTTCTTCCAACGTCGTCGCACAAACAGGGTGGCTCTAATCTAAGACACCTGTGCTGCCCGTTGTCTAGTAGCCCGGCAGCGAGGCCTCGCCATTCCTAGAAGGCCGTGAGACTCACCATACCCATTTGCTACTTGTTTGCTTGGTGAAGTATTGTGTTGCCATAGTAAACAGTAGAAATAAAACTCATCCACCACTCTATCTCAGGGGGGAAGGGAGGGCTGAGATCGCAATCCTTTCACCAACCTAGCTGTTGCTTGCTTTCGTGCTAGCGGGAGAAATTGAAAAGCAGACGAGCAACAACAACAACAACAAACAAGAACGAAAGAAATATAATCACCTCAGCGAATTGGCAGCGACGGCAGTGCCTCACACGCGCCAGAAATAACCCTCCCCCGCATTTGCCCCTTAGCAAAACGAACAAAAGCACACTCTATTTGCTCATGATTTTCCACCTGTTGCCATCGGGCAAACAATCGATATGCCGTTGTTTTGCTGAATTCCGTAAAGTCGAATCCCGGTCCGCCCGGTCCTTCGAGTCCTTGGAGCATCGTTTGCTGCTTCAATCGAATCAAATCGTTTGCACACACACACGCGCGCGGCGCTCGTGCACAGTTAGCGCTAAGAAAGCAAGGAGAAAACTCCAATTGGGAATCGAGATGTTTGATTTTCTTCTGCTTGTTCACACACAATGGGCAAAACAAAACAAAAAATGGTGCATGGAACTACGGGGAATGAAAAGACGATCGCGACCACGGCTGACGCAGTGGTCCTGTGTGTGTGCCGTGCGGCGCCTGCAAAGTGGTTTCAAGCCGGCTGGAAAAAGATTTCCAATTTATTACGAACAAACAATGGCGGTGGAAAACAAGTGCGAAGAAATAGCTGCTTTCCCCTGCACACGGGGCGTTTGGGTCTGAGCAGCTAGCAATAAAGCAATCTATAAAGGAAAACACACACACACACACACACTTTTTGGGAACACAGGGAACAGGGAGCATTGCTGAAGAAGAAGAAAAAAGTATAGGAAAGCTGTCAAGCTCGTTCCCGAATAGATGTGATGTGGTAAAATCACCGGTTCTTCCGTTTCTGCCGCGTAAAAAATGCTATCCCCATTTTCAATTACATTTTGCTGATATGGGTGTTTTTTTTTTTTTATTTCCTTTAGCCTTCAATCTTCCCTTCCACCCAAAATTCAACTGAAGCGATTAGTAAAAAGTGGCACACCAAAAACACAATTTCCCCGTGTGATTTGGCGAACTGCTTGCGCTCCCATATTCCCTCATCCAATTGTTGTAACCACGAGCATGATGAGCGAGACCACCATTGTTTCCCTTTCGCTCTTGTTTACGCGGATGTTTACGCGCCCTCAGTACACCCACCGCCTCACAGCAGCAGCAGCAATAATGATGATGTATGGCCCGGTTTGCGTCGATACGACAGCAATCACTTAGCAAAGCTAGATGACGCAGATGCTCCCATAAACATACACAAAAAACCGGTCTCCCAACCATTAAAACCCAACCCAAGGTGGGTTGTGATATTTTACGCAACGTGAAATGGGGAATGTCTTTCAAAAGCTGCTATTTCTTCGCTGGTCCTAACAATCTGTGTCCCAAAATGTTATCCAGAGCAGGTGACCAAACAGAGTGAAGACAGTAGCCGCTACAGTCAATGAACAAAAAAAAATCATACGATACAGTTGTTGATGATGATTGCATTTTTTTGCTGCTGTTTAAGCATCGATAAACTTCTATAAATGGAAAAAGAAACTGTTATTTTAAATGACAAAACCAGTTAAGGTAAACTGTTTTTTTTTAGCTATTCCGCTGCGTCTTGCGTTGCGCACAAAATGAACTCAACGCACAAAGAAGGTAGGTAAAATTCGTTCATCTCTCATCACTTCTCTTCCTTCCACGCGGGTACGCGGAATCTTCTAACATTCACGAGATAACGGTTTCATTTTCCACTGTCTCCTGCTAGCTGTTTTGGTACAATTGATTATTTTCCATCTCTTTCCCACCTAAAAGCCTCAGTTTTAAAAGTTTCCTACGGTCGGCAACAAGTGTACTGACCGGAAAACGCCTCCCTATCCTCCCGGGAAACAACCCCTGAAATGGGCAACGAAGTGAAGAAGAAGATTTCCGTTCCAGTCATCATTTTTTGTCCACTACTTTCACCCCCCTCTTCCCCGCCCTATGTGTTAGCCCCGAGCCGGGAGGATGGTGGCAAATTAAATCCATCACACTTACAAACGGAACAAGCGAGCAAAGTTTTTGGGCTCCGTTTGGACAGGACACGCTTAAATGAAGGTTTTCCGCTCGCCCGCAATTGCTGGGGACGGGCCCGGCTCACCAACTAACCAACTCGGCACCAACATTCGCACCCAGGAGCCAATCACGCGCGCGCGCGCCCCCTTCCACAAATGTCATCATTCAAACAATGAAAATGTCAGACAGCGAGAGCGCGCGCGTAACTTTGCTCGGGGAAATTCAATTTCCAATTTTCCCGGTCACTTGACAGACGGTCGGTGCGGTGCCCCTTCGAAGCCCTCCTGTCTGGAGCGCCCGGTAGCCCTGTAGCTTGTGTAGCTTGCGATGCGCTGTGTAGCTTTACACAACCACCCACCGACACCCACACACACACTTGCCAGACACACGTACGTACCCAGCTGGTACGTTAACACGTTCCCGTGTGCGTTTCTGTATCGTATGTATTTCATCGCACAGTGAAAGCTTTTCTTTGTGGTTGTGTTTTCTGGGCGCCTCCGTTGCGGGTCGCACAAAACCCAAAAAAACCCCACAACACCCCCAATGGAGGGAACATTCGTGAATGGCAAAAAGGCAAACGTCATTTGTGTGAGGGTTGATTGAAACCATTCTGACGTGTAGGCTCCGGGCTAGTGCCTTGTATCCCGGGAGGTGTAACATATACCCGACCCCGGGCCACCCTTGCGCGCCCATTACACCTTCGTGCGCTTTGCTGCGTGCGGACTGCGGATCTGTTCCACTGTCAGGCTTCCCGGCGGGTACGGAGGGGAAACTTTAAACAATGCTGAAGCGACAGCGAATATCCTAGCTACATGGGAACTGCTTCCGGCTGTTTCTCAATCCGACGCTCGTAACCTCATTCCTTCCCACAGTCATTTGGGACAAAGACAAGAAATGGGAAAATGGGAACAAAAAACGCAAAACTTTGAATGAATCAAGTCCCGGCTCCCATGGCCGACTTACGTCTGGTGAATTGGTGAAACCTAATCAAACAGCAGGGAAAGGGAAGGAAAAGCCAGTTCCAGTGCACGTCCTAGCTTACCCTCCACTCCCACCCCCCCCCCCCCCCCCCAATCGCTCTAACAGTGAATCCGTTTTTGATGAAGCGATTTTAAAGCAGGAAAGCGGTTTTGTCTGCCCGTGTGTTTGACATCTTTACCAAAACTTTCCCACTTTTGGGGGGGGCCAGAAAAGAGTGTCGTTTATCATTTCCAAACGCTTTGTGTAAGGCACATTCAAAATACGCACGTCGCAAAACGGTCAGACTGACGAATTTTCGAAAAACAATCGGACTTTCCCGAGCTGAATGCTCCCAACACTGCACGAACAAACCCGTTTTAAAATATTTGCCCTTTGCTTGTGCAAACAAAACCCTTTGAAGATGGGATGAATAAAATTCGTAAAAATAACATCATTCTTTCCTCCATCGGAATAACAAACAACTCCAGCGGGAATGGGAACGGGGGCCACCCAGCCAGGGGGGGGGGGAATGGATGCGGTGCAAAATCACAAAAGGTTACCTCTCTACCCACACCCACCACACATACACTTTGCACCGACCATCTTGGCCACAAAATGGGACTCACGCACACACACAAAAACAACCCACGTAAACACACAGAACTCCACACAGAACCGCAGTCCCCGGAAGCAATGCCGGATCGGCGGCTCGGGGTGGTCGCTATCCCGCCCGGGTGGTTTTATTAATTATAATTGAATATTCGCAGCAGCGGCGGCACACAATGGTGACAAAAGAGGGCGAGCCCACGACTGACGGTGCTGAGTTGAGTGAGTTTAGTGGGAAGGAAAGTTAATCAATATTAGCTTCGTGGCGGTGACACACACAGCAGCCAGCAGTTTTTGGGGCGATGGAGCGGTGTCTGTGTTATTAAATTTATTTTATTACTTATCCCAGAAACCCTGCTGCGAAAAAGGGAATGGGATGGGATACCTTCACCCATCCGCTGCTGGGAGATCACGATCACGAGATGGGCAGTCTTTTGTCGCTATATTTCTGGTGTATGGCGATGGTACAGTAAACAGCATGCGTCTTTGCTGGATCGAAATCACTATAAACCGAAAAAATGCATCATGTTTTGTTAGAAATACACAACAAACGAATACACTTTGTGCATCCTCAACGGGAACGGGGTGCGTTTTTGTAAACCATTCGAATAAAAACCTTGTTCTTCGCTCCACTCAAACCCCCAGGGAGACACACTCTGTGACGGTGGGTAAACGGAGTGGCACGGTATTTTATTTCCTCTCACCTGCAGCAAAACAGTAAAAGAAAAGATCGGAAAGGTATCCAAGACAACGCCCAACTACTGAGCGGCCTCCTCGGTGCGCTCCAAAATATTTAGCATCTATGGGTGTATGGAGAGAGAGAGAAAGAGAGACCGAGAGGGAGAAAGATGCTGCATATTTTATGTTATTTTTGATCTCTCTATTCCGGGGTCAGTTTTGTGTCTCGAAAACCACTTTTGTTAAGCACCGGCAGAAGGACGGGAAAGGGAAGATTTTTCCCACAGCACCAAAAGTAGCGAGAGATACAGCGGGAAGTTATTCTTGCGATACTTTGGCACGCCTGTGCTGAAGGTGGTGGTGGTGGTGGTGAAGGAAAAGGGGACGCCAGTTTACCTACCATTACCAACACCGCCATTCCATGGAGCGACCAGGGTAGAGGAAGCAAAGAAAGTGATAGTGGAGGGGTGATGGGCAAAAAGGGCACATTTTTCCGGGGCAAAGAATTTAATTTAGAAACACAAGTTCTTCGAATTCGTAGCGAATATCTTATTTTTACTACCGCCATCCCTCAACCGACATTCGTCCCAAGCAAAAACTCACCCACCAGAAAACATCACAGGTTATCTCTCTTCCCCCTCCCCTGTCCCGCGGTGGGTGTGGTGCGTTGAAGATACAGAAAAACACCCGCGCTCGCCCGTTCGGATTACGGTCCCAACAACAGGGCCCAGAAAAAGGGCTAGAACATGGGCTAAGAAAAATGTCACTTTTTTGTTGCGAAGTTTACATTCTTCGGGCCACCGCCATGCCGTCGGGCTCGGGCAGTAAAAAGGTAAAGTTAAACCGACAGAGGGTGGGGGAGGAGGGGAGCAAAACTTTACCGTCGCTACGCTACGGTGCCGCATGGACGGAAGCGCATGGTTGCTGCGTGTACGCAACAGGCGGCGTGCAAGTTGCTCAAACGCAAAGATGCGCACACAGCGAGAGAGCGTTCGCGTATGTGGCGTGTTGTTATTGTAATATTTTCGCTACAACCTAATTGAGGATTTGTTAACTTTTTGCTACGCGTTGATAATGGAATATTTAAAATTACATCCAAAAGCGATGATGCGCTGTTGGATGCTGTACGCACGTCGGTGGGGAAACGTACACGAGTGAATTTAAAAAACAAACTTTTCCAATTAATCCAACGCACCGCGGAATGGTGCAGGGAGCGCTTGAAGCAATCGGGGAAGCCGGAGGGATGTTTTGGTGACGGAATATGTTTGCAAAAGAGAACGCTCACGATGCTCTTGAGTGATTGTCAGTGCGCTAATCTTTTCCAGGTACGTGCGACTGTCATCATTAGCAGAGCCACGTTTATAGATAGCGCTTCTGCAGAAGAGAAACCCCCGAGAAAAGCGCAACATTTTAAATTGCGTCAGAGCAACTGCGCTCTATTTCACCGCGGTAAAGAGTTTTATTTTCGAACATAATAAAAAGCGAGCTTAGACTTGCATTGTGAAAGCTTAAAAGTGGAATGGTAATTGGATTCCTACCACTTAAAAATAGCTACAAACGTCCTTTACAATTCTTCTTGGAAAAGTGTTAAAAATAGTTTCAATTGGTTGAAAAGGCTCCACGGTTAGGGAGCAAAACACGCACTATCTATCTGTTTATCTATCTATATAGCAAACGTTAAATGCACGAATGAGACAAACATCAAGTCTCCAATAATAAACATGTCTAAGTATAACAGTAAATGCATTTCTAGGTCATGTCATTTCTTCTGATACTTTCATTTTGAGTTTTAAAACAATAAGTACTAATTATAATTTCGTTGTTATTATTAAGCAGGTCTCGTGGTACAGTCGTCTACTCGTACGACCCAATAACATGCCCGTCATGGGTTCAAACCCCGAATGAAGAAGAAGAAGAAGAAGTTATTATTAATATTAGTTATTGCTTGTCCATCTCTTGAAATGATTATTTTGATGTGAACATTTCCCCAACTTAATATACTATTGGCCACGTATCGTCAACGTCACCTGATCGCCGAAACCTTAGCTTTTGGAACTTATTGCTTGATCTCCATATCTTGAGCAATAGGCAAATGATTTGACAATTTTTGCAAAATTGACAGCTGTTTGCCTTTACATTATGATAAATAAAGTTTATATAAATTAAGAAATAATCACAACCATAACACGAAGATTAAAGTCCAAAAGCATTCAAGCGAATAGTGTTCTCCTAGTACACTTTATGATATTTTACTTCATCGTACAATATGATACAATCATTCAAATATTTAAATAAAAAAGGAGAGAAAATACACGAAAGCCTCGCCAGCAACAATTTTAATGGGAAAATCAGCGTGCACTCCCCATTCTGCACCATGGAGAGATTCGCTAATTAATTGAAAATCGTTTCCCATTCTTTGCCGAGCCTTCCGTTTATCCCGCCCGCTTGGCTTTTCCTTCTCCATTAAACCACCGGACCATTACTGGCGATGAAAACGACCCGAGCGAATCATCGGAGCCATTTGCTTTAATTTATGTTCTTACTATTTCTCCATTTTACCTGTCCTTGGCACGGCCCCAGCGACGCAGGAAAATGTACCAACCTACCAAAATAAAAAAAAGCAAACCAAATCTATTCCAGCTAGCCGAAAAATGGCTGTGGCTACCTTCTTGCAATCTCCATCTCTCGCCGACTGGCTGAGTAGTAAATAGGTAACACGAGCTCGCCCAATAAGCGCGGTAAAAGGTATCCATGGAGCAGATATCAAATATCCCGACCTCCATCAGCATCAGATTGGCAGCGCAGAGAACCGGACGGGGAAAAATATACGCGCAACCACAAGCCCAATGTGAAGCAACCGCGATCCCCACCGGAGCCCGTTTCATCCGGAGGCCGAAAATGCTCGGGGGAAATCCCTCATCAATTTATTAAGGCTTTTTGTTTTTTTTTTTTTTTTGTTCGGCCAACCCATGGTTGTGGTTTTTCGGAGCAGTTTGTGCGGGATAATGGCGGAGGCGATTTGGTCATGGTGTGCTGGTAAGAAATTAAATCTCTTCCCCATTAGTGAGTGAAACCGATTTATGAGCTCGCGTGGTTTGACCACCCCAACACTAGCGCACGCCTTCGAACGTGTGCCTCGAGCTGTCGCTAGTCCACGTGTGAGGAAATTATGTCAGATTGAAGATTGGTTGTAATAGATTCTTCTAGAAAAATCATTTTTGTGACAATATGGAACATTTGCCTTGCTTCCTAATATTCTTGCCTCATTCAAACCAAATAAATCTTATTTTTATAATTTGTTTCCATTTTATCAAACACTTATAACAGATCCCCGTTATGTTTTGAATCACATTACATAGATGTTTCTATTTCTAACATATTAAAAACATGGCTGGCTTACATGCTTATCCTGTACCATCCACGAGCTGTTATATTTGGTCCACATCAAGCAACCCTCGTTGCAGAAAACTGCATCTACAACTGCAAGTTGTGTGCGAAGCGCCAAACCCACTCACCCGCCCCGTAACTACCATAACAACGCGCCAAACATAGCACGAAGCACCGCAACGGATTGCACCATTATAATCCATAATCAACAGTGCCCGCAACGAGAATCACGAGAATCACTACACACCACACAACCACTCCACCGTTTGCACACTTGGTTGCGTTTCCGAGCAGCTTTAAAACGAAGCGCACACAAGCAAGTTTCCCCCTATCAGGCGAGCGCAGTGGCAAGTGGAAAACTGTACCACCGTAGTGTTTTGCCCCACAACGCGTACCGCATCGCACAGCGAACAAACTGGCTTTGCCTACCTGTTGCCGTTGGCAGTGGTTTGCACCACTACAGTGAAAGCTATATAATGAACCGAGAAGAGGCCGCTAGAAGGTCGGTAACGATGGTAACCGGGTGCAAGAGAGAGAGCAGCACAAAAAAACGATAGAAAGTGCTCGTAATTTTAAGTTTTCCCACGGCTCAAGTTGATGTGATCGAGCGGTGCGCTTCAATAGAGTGAGAAATGGGTGGGTTTGTGTGGATGGTATAGATTGCGTACGTAGTTAGTACACAGACAGTGCTATTTTAATGATTTTATGCATAATTATCTTGAGCTGAAAAGTTTCAAAGCGAGCGTTGCAGTGAGGCATTCAGTTTCCGTGTTTGAACTACAGGATGCGAGGGGAAAAAATCTGTTTTAATATAACCATTAAACGCACATGATGCACATAATACCTAGTATCTACACGTTTCATAATCGTATTTGCAATTAAATAAACTAAATAAAAGACAAGATACTTCACCAAATCCCTGTTTTTATCGGTGTTGAGAATTTAAATCATTATCAAACACGACATTCTCATTTACATGGGTTTTACTGGGTATATTAAGACATGCCAATTTGTTTGAAATATCCTAAAACATTAAAACATTAATTGCATTTGCTGAAATTTATTAACAGAAATTATTGATGCTGCATTAAACGATAATTGGATGTTATAACTTTTTATCATCTCTCACAACAATAAAAAAACCAAAAAGTTATAGTTTTTTTTCTACGAAACAAATCGCGAGAAGCTTTCGGCACAGCGTCTTCTGTTGCTTGCCACCAAAAACCTTTACAAAGCAATAAAACATGCTTTCAAACACTGACAGAACCATGAAGTGTAACATATTTTAAACGTTTCTGTCTGTTTTTTTGCATCATTTTTGCTTTCCTTCCACCATGTTACGGTGGCGGAAAATCGATCGATTTTCCAAACCGATCCCTTACGGTCGTGCCGCGTTTCGCTCGCTCGCTCGCTCAACTTATACCCATGTGTCTTTGCGGGCGGATTTTCCTGATTTCTCTACAACCACCATTCCTAATGCTTCTAATGCTGCTCGCTTTTCCCCGCTTCCCCATTGCCAGCTTCCCGCTTGGCGTTGCCAGCCAGGATGATGATTTATGTAGCTAATTTTAGCAACAACCGATGACAGCCAGCAGCAGCCAGCAATAACGGGACGAAGCAAATACTCAAACACACACACACATACACGTACACATAAATGTGCCCATGCTGGAGGAATGTTTCTCCAAAATAAGAGCAACAGGAGGGAGACGCACAGAATGCAAAGCAAAAAAAAAGCAAAATCCCGTCACGCCATCCACTCCGACGGTCCGGTCCAGTGTGCGGGTTGCAAAGGACATCGAAGGAAAAGTTTTGCCTCTTGCCCGGTGTTTTCCCCACCATTCCATCGTACAAGCATTCCATCGTGCAGAGCCCGGTGGCCACGCTCCGCTGGGAAATTGCTCAATTGGTGGGGCCGGAGTGGACCGGAGTGGACCGGGGGAAGCTGGGAAGCATGCGAACGCGTTGTCTTGGATAAAGGCAAACCGGAGCCACCGCCATGGACGAATACGGCAGGAAGCGTGACGATGTAAGCAGGGGAGACCACACAGGGATGCTTTGATTTATTTTTAGTCCCCGTTTATGTCGCTGTCTGTGTGTGTACGGAACGGCACGACCGTTCGATTTCGCATCACGCGAGCGGCGTGCAAAAGGTGTAGCACGTCGTGTTTCGCCCACTTTCTCGACGCGCGCGCTTTGCATCCGGGAAACGCTGTGCCTCTCTTGCGTAAAACGGGAAGCATACAACCGTCGTCCTGGACGGGGTGGTGTGGTGCGATAAACAAGCGAAACCCATTGGTGGTGGTCCCATGTTTCTAACATCGAACCGTTTTCCACTGTTTAAAGGGTTGAGCATTATTCGTTCGTAAAATTAGCAGCTTTTTTGGAAATATATTTTTTCCCTCTTTTTTCTGTCGTATCATTTTTTAATCTCAATCAACGCGCTGCCCTTTTTTTCCTACTGTATACCAATAAAGCAGAAACACAAGCTTTTCGTGACGGGAAAAAAAGGAAAACCAAAAAAGACATTCCTTCCATTTGAAAATTTAAAGATCGTCCCATCGTTTCAAGACGCTGTACCTTTTCTGAGGGGAAATCACCAAAACCTTCTGCCAAAAATCTGCCCCAAAAATTCCGTTTTCCCTATTCCATCTGATATTCACTTATCATTTTTGTTTTATCTTTGCCGCAACCAACAACCGTGCAGCAGCAGCAGCAGCAAGGCATGAAGGTAAGGAATGGAATGGTAAAAAGAATTCTTCTCCTTTCTGTATCTTGCTTTTTGTTTCGTTGATTTCTGCTTTCCTGGAACACGCTCACACCAGAACGGACAGCAGCCACGCCGCTGCGCTCGTGTTTGGGCGGCGCTCGTGGCATGGGAAGATTCATCGCTGTCATTTTCTGTTTGCGTTACATTCTTCGCGTTCTGGCGTGAATGGAAATCTGATTTGGAACATCAAACGAAAGTATGATGGTCCTTTTTTGTTTTTGCTGTTAAAGTTGGTTTGGGGTGCAATGATGTACGACATTGCCTACCAGTGGGCGACACCAGCAGCAGCAGCAGACGTTGTTACGCGCGTGCGGATGATTTGCAAGACCAGCTTGAGAATTATTGCCTAACGTGGTGGGTCTGTTGCTTCAATTATCATCAGCAATGGAGCGTCGTTTTTCGTTCTCTTTTATTTCAGATGTCATGAATCGTGAAAAGTGTGCTTATTATTCGCACATTACACACGTGCGCGTAAGATGGAGGCGCACGGTCGTTTATAAATGTAGGGCGCAAGGCAGCAAGTCTTTTACAGTATAATATTTACTGCACTTTACTAAGCGCTCTATTATTTCATAACTTAAAACAGACAATAAATGCGGAACAAATACCATCCACCTGAAGCTTCTAAACTCGCAAATGCGCAACAGTGTTGCGTACGCCATATCAATGATGTCTGGCTAATTTTCATAATCCATCCGCAAGCGGCTCGTTTGTCCAAAGCAAATAGAGGCATGATCCTCGCAGTATCCTGGTAGCCTTTTGACGCCTTGGCTCAACGCTTTGCATAATGAAGCATCTGTCAACACGTGCTCAGCTACAGCTCGTACCGCTGCGGGCATAAATGGGGTTGATAATTTTGCCGATGCCATTGCCATTGTGCGGGCGTACAGAGGGAGTACACACAAACACACCATTGCTCTCTTTTCGTACCGGATGCTTGGTCTTAGCATCCCCGAAACCCATTACCATAACGTACCGGAAAGAGTAGCTTAAAGCGATGGTGTCCTAATTTTCCATTTCTACCATCAGGGGCGTACCGAAAAACACCCGAACGATGATGATCCATGGGTTTAATGGTGGAGTGAAAGTTTCGCAAAGTGTCACAAAGCGTAAGCTAATGCACGACAACAGCGTCATTTCAATTTCTTCCACCGCACACCCTTACAGTGAGCCTCAGTCAGCCATTTTTCGAGCATTGTTTTCCCATAAAAAAGGCCCTTTTAAAAAATAAACCATAAAACGAATGAATAAGTGGATGCTCAGCGTTCGGAGTCACACACACACACACACCCATACACACATGCACACACAGATTTCGTTTGCTTCAGCGGCTGAGAAGGTTGTGACTAGACGCATACCGGAATGGCTATAAAAACTGGCAGCCTGGCAGTCCATGAAAAGACTTCATCGGCCACTCAGTAGAATCCGGAGCATCGAGCCTCTCCCCACCTCCTTCCCACCCAAACCAACCCAGACACTGTCAGCTAAATCAAAACAGCATTCATAAAACATATTAATTCAATTTGCATACTTTATAGCGCCCCTCCTCGCCCTCTCTATTCCTTTTCAGATCCTTTCCGTGGGTACAGTACACGTCCGAGCATCCTACAAAACCCCTCCCCCGCTCCCTCTCAAGTCCTTCAAGACAGGTCCAAATTTGGTACCAAATAATTCTTCTTGCCAACCACGTGCGCCCAAGTTCGTTTCCCATTACCCTCCCGACCCATCCGGGGGGGGGGGGGGGGGGGAGCCGATAGAGAGAAGAGGAATTCAAGCTTCCTGTCCAAGATTGGTCCTTCAGCGCGAGCACGTCCGATACGTGGACGTTTCCGAAACAGAAACGGGATCGGTAGTGTTCGTGTTCGTCGATTGTGATTGAATTTATAGAATTCAAATTTATTCATCCTAATTTCGTGCTGCGAAACACGAATCGTTCGCCAGCTTCCCGGCTCGCTGGAGCGGTAAACATCTGGCTTAAAATAGCTCATCTCACAGCACAGCAGAGCTGGTTGGTTGGGGTTGGGTTTCCGTAAAACGGTTGCTACTAGCGCATATCGATTTACTATTTTGAACGACCTTCCCTCTGTTTGCAACTATTCGTTTTGCATGTTTTCCTTACTTCAGATGCTACGCCTTGCTGAGTGATTTCCATCCATCAGCAACAATCTGTTGCTTCAGGCTAATTTTATATTCATCTTTTTAGAAGCAAAAGATTAACTTTTCAGAGTTTCATTCTATGACAGAGAGAGAGAGAGAGTGAGAGATGGTATCGCTAGTGCCTTTGCTGGTGAATGAGACTTTTGAGATTTGCAATGAGAGTTGCCCAATTATAAGTTGAATTTCATAGAGTGTTTCAAATTCAATTCCAACTTTGACATTGCGGTCATAGCTTGCGACTCAAGATGATGGTATTATCGTTTTAGATCAACCTTCTACAAGTACAAGTAAAACCATATTTTTTAATACTTTTTAATACATGGTAACATCTTTAGATAATGATAATATGACCAATCATGAAGACGACACTCAAACGTTAAAAGTTCTGATATTATTACGAGCTCTGTTCCCGCTCGGTTTTGGATTTAGTTTAGAGTTATCAATCATAAGAATGAACCCTCGTAAACCACCACCGATTCCGTCCACAGGTCCGAATTTCTATCTTCTATACCTCGACTACACGCTCTAGATGTAAATGTAATAACCTTATAATAAGATGGCTACATGGCACTGCTTCGGCGGTAAATTATTTCACAAAACCTTCAATTCCATCTACAGCCTACGGCTCCCCTAGTGAATCTACAAACGCACCCACCGTTTCTATTCCCTGTCTCTTTCCCTAACATCCACAACCCTCTTGCTCTGCCTATCGCTCTCTTGGGATGCAAGTTGTTCTGCTTAAGTTTCAGCATCCGAGGCGTGGCTGGACGGCAGCCAAAGCTGACACGAATTCATTAGGGATTAAACGGGGCCCCGGGAAGCAGAAGGGATTAAGACGCCCGACATCCTTCGAGCCACGTTCGAGCCAGAAGCCACGCGAACGCTATCGCGAACACTTTTCACAATTAACATTAATCATCGGCAATGGAAACCCGCCCTCGCTTCTCCTTACGGATCGTCGCCCGTTCTTTGTCCCTCAGTTTGGCTTTGGCAGAATAAACGATGGGCTGTTAATGGACGAATGAAGAAGGTGTTCCCCCCCGTTCATCGTCCATTGCGTCCGAAAAACCAGTCCATGGCTCGAGAACAGGGAAGGGGAAAAGTTTGTCTTTTGAGTTTTGCACTTTGCACAGCTTGCTTTCAGCTGCCACCATCTGATTGCGTTATCATTTCACATCGTTATCACTTGCTTACGGGCTCCAATCTTCCACTACCTTGCGCTTAATTTTACCTTCACTTCTTGCAGCCATACTAGTGCTACTCAAAATTCGCCAGTCCAACGCCAGACAATTCCTACGCGCCGCGAACCATTTCGAACCCATTTCTATTACAGGGTTTCCCACGATATATTGGTTGGTTCCCATCAATTTTTGGTGGATTCCCATATTTTTTTGGTGCGTTCCCACGATTTTTTGGTCGTTTCCCAGAATTTTTTGGTCTAATTGTATTGATATCCAATCGGAAAATACCAATAAATTATAGGATCGAACCAAAAATCTATGGGATACAACCAAAAAATCGTGGGAACGCACCAAAAAATCATGGGAACTGACCAATAAATCGTGGGAAACCCTGTATGTTGTTGTTCCGTGTTCCGTTTGTTGCGATTTCTTTTATCAAGCAGACTTATTTCTTAGAATTTCGCTAGCCACACCAGCCAGCGCTCGACTCGCTCGTTTGCCTCTGAATGCGACTCATTCGTAGCCAAGTTTCGCTCACCCAATTCACCCGCTCATCCCGCCGGCTTCAAATGGTTCAGCAGCGCCAAACACGGACGGGCCAGTCAACAACCTTTTTGCCATCGTTTGTGCGATTTCCGAGATTACCGGATTACGCGGTGCGGCAGAACTTTGCTTTTCCACTTTGCCACCAGGTCACGGCGTTTGCGCTGGCAAGCGAAAAGTGGCAAACAAAAAACACGCCACACAAATGAAACTGGCCACGGGTTCACGCATCCACAGTGAGCGAGCTGCTGATGGTGGTGCGGGGCGTGACGAAGGCAGTCATCGACTCCATGTTTTATGACGTAATTTCTCGACTTTGCTTAGCCATAAAGTGGCTCCCATTTTTAAGCCACCCCTTCCTTACAACTCACCCCGCTGGAACGCAAAGTATTGCTCTCCTTTCTTCAGCTCTTTTATTAGTAAAGCAGTAAAGAGCAACGCGTTGGGGTGGGAGAGGTTTCTTGCAGTTACCTTACACTACCTGTACTGTTAAAGGTGTTAGAGCAACTTTTCCACCATACTTTTGCTATTCACCGCGATGAGTCGCATCAAATTCATCTCGGTGGTGATGGACGAGCACATGCACCAGGTATGCCACCGGACGGGTGGCACTCTCTGCTTCGGACGTTGTGCTCGGTGTTTGTTTCCTTTGGCCCGCTGGCCGCGTATAAAACTTTACGACCAACCGACCTGTTCCGTTCGTGGTCGTTACTCGCGTTGTGAAGCATTACATTTTTGCAAACCCCGTTACAGGATGTTGCGCTAAAATGACACAGTAAAACAGTGCAGGAGTATTGCTTTCGGTGTGGTGATTTTCCCCGAACAGACTCGGGCTACCCTCGAATGCCTTTCCCAGCGGGAGTTGCTCATGGGGCTCTGCAGCAGCACAACAATTTGTAACACAACATTGGATGGATCAAAATTCAAACATCAAACGATCTTTGTAGCGTTGACCATTCTTGTGAAATTCAAAACTCTTTCAACAACTGGTCAAGTGGCTGCCCAATGAGAACCGATTGGGTTTCGTTTTTGCTTAGAATTCTGCACAGATGCGGCACCAAATTGGAAATCCCCTCGCTGGAATTGGATCAAGCATTGGAAGCTGGTTCTCTGAATCGGCTTAAGTTTTAATTACAATTTCTAGAAACTATGTGATTCATCATCTAAATTAGTCATAGGACATTTAATTATTTCTCAACTTATCTTCGACATGCTCATAGCAATAGAGCAGTGTTGGTAGTCCAGGCAGTTCTTGCTTTTCAACATTCCTGCAAAAGCAAAACATCGGATAGCCTTGAATGCAGTGTGCAGATCGTGCCACCTGAGTGCACAATATTTTCAAGGCTCAAGGCCATATCCCAGTTCGACCGCAATGCCAGGGATCAGCTATAGGCGCGGTGACAATCACAGCTGACCTTCGCCTACCGATACCGAGCTCCGAAGACTCCAAGCCGCCTCAAAAGGGTGGCACATGGAGATTCCTAGGATGAGGTCACAATCACCTACGTACCGCAATTACCTGCGGTAATGCTCCTATCGAAGCTATCAAGCTGGATGCTGGACGGGGGTGAACCTTTTTTCCCATACTCAAAAAACTCTTTGATGTTGTTAAAGCTCTTCTAATCTCTTCCATCTCATGATCTACAAAATTCGCACGTATGTGTGTGTGTGTTGGAGGGAGATGTTTCAGAGTAACTCATTGCGGTGCTCCCGTTTTTTCTTCTTCCTATGTCCATTAATTTCAAACCACACCTGGAGCGGAGCTGTCATCAGCAGATGACAAGTGAATCAACCACCAAACTTCAAGCCTAAGGACGGCGCCAAAGGATGGAAAATCCCTTTTTTTCTTTCCCTTCTTATTATTGCTATACACGAGCAAGCTACTGGATGAGATTGTGTTAGGCAGAAGTTGTTCGTACAGCTCGTATGATACGAGCAAACAAAACCATCCCTGCCCAACGAACGACTGTTACTGACACGCATCTAAACGATTGTGATTACTCTGGGATTGTACACACAAAAAAAGGTTGAATGTAGTAGTGTAGGATTCATTAAATTTATGGTACAGTGTTGCTGTTTCAAGTGTTTCCGAAAGCTTCATGTTTATGGGGTAATAGGGAGAGACAGAGAGAAGAAGAGAGACCGCGATGGTGTGTGTGTGTGTGTATGATAGAAAAAGGGAAACATAAATCGAGTCTGTTACATACATGATGCCGAGATTGGTTCTGAATGTGGCTCTGTCGGTCGAGTGGTGTGTTTGTCCAAGATTGTCTTATGCTTTATCCTGAGCCACTAATCACTTGCTTGTCTATTTCTCTACGATCAGTACATTTAGCTGCTTTTATTAATTTTTGTAGTGTTTTCTCTTTTTATGGCACAACTTTTTAGCTCACAATTACCACAATTTGTTCATTATTACGCACTCACACACAAACAAACACACACACACACTATCGACACGTGGTAGGAACGCTACGCTAATAAGTGCTCCCAGTGCAAGACCGCCATGATTGACCACTAGTTGCTCCGCTCGAGCTGCTGCACACCGAAGGACACGTGTCACACACGTCTACGCGCGCGCTCTCGAGTGAAGGTTTCGAACCTTTTAACGATTGTTTTACTACTATCGCGATCGTAAAGTGGATTCCAGATAATGGGTTATAGCGAACAGGTCGTTTGTACCTGGCTCGGCCCGTCGTATCTTAGTCAGACGCACACTCACCTCATTTAAATCTCCACTCTAATCGCTGTTGCCGTACCGCTTCTTGTCTTATATCTGCTGCACACTAAACGTCTGTGTCTGCCAGTTTTCTGCCAATACTGCCCACCGTACACGCGAACGATTCTTGCGACGGTCCTTCACTGACGATGCTGAAGATTAACCGAACTAAATCCTCGTACGTTGAAGTTTGCTAGCTCATGGCACACTTTTCTCCACTTTGCACGCTCTTTTTGTTTGTATTACACCACCAATGCGATACCAATGCACACTCAGTCACACTTTCTGCACTGATTACCGTGCCGTCCGAGAGCTCACCCAAAGGCCCAAAACTAGCTAGAGATAATGAGGTGGGATTGCTGTTCGCCGTCGTGGCCGTTCGTCCACCGGGAGCAGTCCTTCGTACGCGACTGAGCTCGAGCGCGCCTCATATTTCACTTTTATATGGTACCCCGCAACCAGCAGCACCACCCACCCCACCCCCATTTGCTTCCACCGCCAGTCCCCAAGGCCACCCCGCTCGCTAACAGACCGCCTCAAAATCCGCCGTGGCACGAGCGGGCTCTCAGCCGAAGCGCAACAGGAGCCTCCGGTCGACACGGTTTCGCCTGCCCGGGAACGCACGCATTGCGCAATGGCTGCACAAATACACGCACGCGAACGCACGCACACGGGAAAACTCCGTCGCGTCACCAAACCCTCGCCCTCTCCAGTGCAATGACCAGGGCTGCACAGCTAGGGAGAGCGAAGCGGACGGTAGGTGCTATGATGATTCGTGGCTTTCGCGTTCAGCCCCCGAGAGCACCTGTTGTCTACTGTCGCTCTGCTTTTCGCTACAGGTGCTCACGTGTTGCGCACCGAATGAACACTCTGCCATGCACAACACAAACGACACGCGCACGCAAAGGGAGCGGTTGGAAATGAACACGGACGCAACTGGTTGCTGCTGAGCAATGTTGGGGCAGAAGGGAACAGCAAACACTGGCGGGAACGAATCGTCCGAAACAAAGCTTCGTCGGCGTACGGACTCGGCTCAGCTCGGGTTTATATTCGGGTTTTCGGGTTTTTTGTTCGAGCTCTCCCCCGGGGAAAGCGCAATTGTGAGCCATTTCAGAGCAGATGAAATCTTTCTCTCTCGCTCTCTCTCTCACACACACACACAAAGTCTCGTCTCTGTTGCCCAGTCCGAATGGTGATTCATCGAGCAGAGAAACCTCCAGCACACGTGCTCCGATGGATTTCCGTTCAGCTTGCACGAGCTGCCGCGGACTAGTGCCGCCCTCTGGTGGGTGGAAAATATCTTCCGACATCTTCATTACCTCCATTCCCCACTGGCCAGGCGAAGCCTACAGTAGCGTTCGCGCCATTTCGCCTGTTGAACGGTGGTCGTCGGTCGGTTTCGGTGGTCGTCTAGCGCCAAACGTAGCCCCCGAGCGGAACCTCAAAACCCGAACGGCATACGAGGCCAACGACCACGAACCGACAGAGCAATGGCTCGTGCACACCGTCACAGCTTGCATAAGCGCGTACCAACGGCGGACGCCACCGTTCCCCTTTCAATCACTCCCCAGGACGAGCTCCCGGGGAGTCTGCACGTCATGCACGTCACGTGAATTGACCGTGCGGACAAGCATTTCTGCTGACCGCCGGGGGATCATGGTGAGTACGTGCTCCCGCGTGTCTGTGTGTGTGTGTGTGTGTGTGTGTGTGTGTGTGTGTGTGCGCGTGTGTGTGTTTGTGTATGCATACGAGCACAGCGGTCCGGTCGTTTGTATGACCTTCGGCTGCAACAGGCAGCATCGCTCGGCAAGCGTGTGACGGCACTGGAAACTGGACCACGCGAGCTGCGCGTCCCAGATCGTGGGGCTCCACATACCTGCGTTTTTTTTTATGTCCACCGTTATCAGCTTTTCCAGGTCACATCCTGCTTGCGGCCTGACGGTATGGTTAATTTATACCTGTCTACCCTGCCTGCTCGATACTCATTAGCTGCAGCATTGTGTTCATTTCCGTGCCAATTTCTGTGACACCGTGTATTTCGGCCCTGGTCAGGCGTACTGGTTTCACTCGGCGAGATAATGCTTTTCAATTGTTGAAGCCGTTCTTTGAAATTTGTATTCCGTTGTTGTTTTTCTTCTTAGAATTTATTTGATCGTTTTGTTGGAAAGGAAATCACCAAGAATAGAGTTCCGATATCTGAGAGAATTTCGCTTTCAGTCTTTGATTGTTTTTTCCATAACTATTTTTCAGCCCTTATGTAAACTTTAGAGTAAATTATAGATATAAAAAAGGAAATAAAAATACAAAATTAAGAAGGTAAAAGCTAAATCAATTATACATTCAATAAACAAGCAAGCTATACCTATTAAGCTATTAAAAAGTTTAATTATATCAATAAATAATAATTTGTTCATTATTAGAAATAGATTAAGCAAAATATAAGACTAAAAGATAAATGAAAAGTAAGAAAGGAAAAAATAAATACAGAAAAGGAAGATGTAAATCAATTGCTATGAATCATCATATTAAAAAAAGCACACAAAAACACACATCAATAAATTTGTGAATAAAAAAGTCTCAACAGAAACACACTAACATGCTGCCCCGAATTTTTCCTCCCTAAATCACCCGCTAACGATTCTATAATTCGCTTGCTTGAAATTGTCTACGCTCTATAAAATTTTCAAAACTATTAAATCCTCCAGCATTCCCTTCCAGAATCGATAAATCTATCAAACGGAACCTCCTTTACATAGTTATCCCCGGGCAAAAAAATGGCAAACCCAGACTGCCCACCGAAAATGATCACCAAATTTAACCATAATTCCGTATCCCTGTTCGGCCCCGCTCCCGGCTAATATACCCAACCGTGGTGTTCAACGCTTCCCTGGGGCCTGACGCCTTATTCTGTCCCAATGACGCAGCTGTCGCCGAAAAGGATGCGGTAAGTTAATTCGCACCACCGGTACTCGCTCCAGATGGGCGACCCGTTGGGGCGGTAGCAAGAGGAACGACACATTCTAAATCATCATTATTCGGCCATGAACTTTTACGCTTCCCGCGCACTGGGAGGTGTTGAAATTTTGCGAACAAACACAGCATTCTTCGCGTTCTTCCGTTTTCTCGTGTCCTTCGCAACTGACCGTTAGTCGAAGGGGCCCACTTGATCCGCTGCACAGGCAAACCAATTTTGCACCACCGCTACACCCACCCGTCCGGAGGCAACCCAGGGAGCGGTAAGGGTAGGGGGAAATCATCATTTGGTTTATTATATTCGATATTTTATACTTTGCTTGCGACAACAGCGTCCATTGCAACGCCATTGAGATCGCGTGTGGGCAGGTGGCGCACCCGATTTCGGTTGGAATAAGAAAACAGCAAATGGTTTAAGAAACTGTACGCTACGCTCTCCGCTCTTACCGACGGGGGCCCCGTTTTGGGACAGCAGCCATGCCCATGGAAAAGCGCCAGATTTGAGTGACATAATGTCACAACAATTACCGATTGGAATTGAATTAAAAACGCGTTTTTCCTCATTATTTCTCTATTGTTGGGATTGGGGTTGTTGCTGGCTGAGGGTGTTGTTGTGCCGTTGTCCTACATCTCATCCCACCGTGCCTGTCTCACTTTTGTTCCCTGCGCCAAGCCCCATAATGCTCCTTTGTATCCATAATCCATCGTCCACGCCTTATCCATCCGACCCTCCGGTCCATCAATCTTCGATGGCGGGCAGGAAAGATGGCTTATGCTCAGCCCCGAGCTCCGAGTGTCTTGTTTCCCATCCCAACCAGCCATGGTTTCCATGGTTTGTGCCCGCTCCCGAACCGGTGTTGCTTTTCCACCCCGCATCAACCATCCATCAAAATTGCCCTCTTTGATCTCCGGTACAACGGGGAGCTTAATGTTTGCTGCAAGCACAACGAAAACATGGCTCTTTTACTAATAATCGCTAGCACGAGCTGTGTGTGTAACTTTCAACATAAATAATTTCCCACAAACTGTATGAGTAAACGCCAGTTTTTTTTTTAAAGCTTCTTCAACGCGATACAAAACGAATCATTTTTAGAACTAAAAATGTCATCACGTCTACCACACGCGCTAGCACAAAACATAAAACGAGTTACCTGCCCAACTGCCACTCCCAAAATAAAAACCGAAAACGTAAATCGATGAAAAATGAAGCGTTCGCTTTTTCGAAAGAGAAGCAAAACAGGCAAAAACAGGGAGCTACCGGCACCAAAATCTGCCTTCATAAAATGAACCGAGTAATCATAATCATTTACTGATTATGTAGGCGGCAGCACAAAAGAACAAAAAAAAACAAGAAATCTGAGTTGCGGAGAGCGATGGAGTTCGTTCATCGTGCGTTTGCTCCGAGGGTGAACGGGTTCGTGTCGGTTGGCACCGGCAGCGGATCGGCGGAAACCATCGGGTAAGTGAAGCCACCAGGGTGGAGCTCAATTTAAAACGATCTCTTAACCGACTTTTTAATTTGTTTCTCATTTTTCGGCCTAGTCCCAGTGCCGTCTCGATGGGACTTTGATTAGATGCTTCGCTTTGCTCGCTCGATTCTAATATGATTTTGTTTTTGTTTTCTTATTTATTCTTTTACACTTTTTGTGACATTGTTGCTAACAGAAGCATCAGAAATGGTACTCTAAAGAATAATCCTTATAAATTGACGGCTAAAACGTCTAGCTGCATCCGAGGTACTTTTTGTTCTTCTTAGTTTGAGTGCAACAAGTCCGATGAACGAGAGTCTACTGGTTTCTTTATGCACGTTTTTTGCACATTCCGTCCAGAACACTCAACAATGTGCATCGGGTTGAAATTAGCTCTGTTTTGCTAAGCGTTCGACGTTCAAAGCGGCTTTGATTATTCCGTTTTCAAATTGAGCTTTCCTGTGCAAGAAAGCGTTGAGATCAAACGATGCACACACATAAGGAACAACAAAATATTCTCAAACAATAACTTAGGAAAAGGACTAAAGCATTTATTTCCAGCCTTTTTCAATAAAAAAGAAGGCTCTATAACAAACCATGTACATTACAAGAAAGGTATATGCAACAGGTTGAGCACAAATATTTAATTATAATGCATTGTACATGATCTCCAACAAACAAACAAACAAACAACAATGTATCGATATAATATGAAAATCGTTCCTATATACTTATCTACTTTAAATAAATATAAAAATTGTGGCAAAGCAGAATGCTTTAAAAACCTTGACTGCTTTCGTGATGGTCTTGTTTTAGAACGCAACCCAATATCACAATTCCCCAAACGCCACACCGCGTTTCGTTTGCATTCCATCATAGTGCTACTAAATTGCAGTGCAGTGCAACCTAGCAAGCCGCCAGCAAAAGCAAACCCGCTACACTACCGCTAACACGGGTCCGTTCGCTTTTGATGAAAGTAATTCATCCACCTGTCATCTCGTCCTACCAGCCACCGGATCAACATAAGCGCCAATGTGTCGACGTGTGTGTGTGGCTGTTTCTATACCAGCTTCCAATTACATCAACCGTCATCACCACTAACCTACTGCACACCACACTCCCAATGCTTCCGTTGCCTCTTTGTGTATCCCTTTTTCATCCCAATAGCACTCCCATCGCCATTATCACCCATCATTCGTGTGTTGTCGAGGCTGCTCCATTATCTGATTATCACAAGCCGTTCAATAGTTCCGTCGATCCGTTCACTAAAACCGATACAATCACCCATACACATATACACATACACACAAACGTCGATATTGCTCCGTTGTGAATTAATCCCTACTATTAGCTGGTGGTGGAGAAAGAGAGAAAGAGAGTAAGAGATTGTGTGTGCATGCAAGCAAATGCATCGATGCAGTTGTGTTTGTGCAGTTCTTTGTTGGCCCCTTCTCGTTGCACCAGTTGCACCGAAACCACACAATTTCACAGCAACGGAAAAGGGAAAAGGTTTAGCTGTGGAAGGGAAAAGCGAGTCCGGATAGTGGGGCCGATTATGGATGTAAATTTAATAACCTTTTCCACCGAACTTCGTTGCTCAAACAATGCGTTCATTTTCCCGTGCCGTCCAGCGCCATCATCATCAAATAGTATCCCAAAAAAACGGGGCAATATGATTGATAAAAAAAAGCCGAACAGAAGCGCTGCCGACTACGCACAACAAGAGCAACAACAACAACAAAACAAGCACGATTACGTTTCCCGTTTACTGGCATCTGCATTGTATGGTTCAGTAGTCTGATGCATATTACGTTTTTAATTTACATTGACAACATTTACCGATATGGATTCCTTTTTTTGTTTCACTTGGAAAGAAGTTGAACAAACATATTGCAAGCTGATTCGATTGGGGGAAACATTAACGCGAATGGATGGGATGCATAATCATATCGACGAAAGACAAACAAACGAAAAACTTCCATGCGATGTCTAACATATAGCACATAAAGCCATGTTTACGGACAAAACGTATTCGTATGTTTAATTTCGGACGTAGTGCTCAAATATTCACTTCCAACCAATGTTTGCCCATCTATAGACTCAAGCCAATCCGTCAATCAATCTATTGATTAGTAAAAGATCGATCACCATACAACAGCGGGTTGCAAATACATCACACTCTACAGGGTTTACCCAGTCACTTGCAGGGTTTACGTGGTGCTTTGAAGGAACTTTAATTTTGAGCCTGTTTTGGTAAATTATTCCATCAACATGTATCATTGATTTGCTATATAAAACTGACAATATTGCATACTGTATTGCATTTTGACAATTTTGGTAAAACAATACCAGCTGAATAGCATAATCAAATGTTTAAAAATAGTAGAGTGGTAAGTCCATTTCAACAATATTATGATTTTCTTCTCGTCACAAGTTTGACTCGTCATGATGTTTGCAGATGTGGAAAAGCAAGTTTGATACCAATGAAAAATGTGAACGGTGGTTAGAAACCATCCCGTAAGAACTGCATTATGCAGTTTTTCACATTGTTTATCAGTAACAAACCTCTTCGAATGGATCATTCCTAGTATTAAAAACAGACAAACATATAAAGCATTTGTATCGTGATCGATCGATGCAGTTCTCATTGTCTTATAAACGATTATTTCCGAATTTCAACGGAGGCGCATGGTGTCTGATCGATTGCTCCAAATCACAGGTTGTATTAAGATCAAGCAGAACCAGATGGATGAAGCAACAGTTAAGACGAAAACATTTTAATAGAAAATAATGTCACCCTAGCTTCAATTAACCAGCATTGATTGTGTGCCCCATTACGGATGAACGAACCCAACCGGCTTGCAAGCAAAACAAAAAAAACGCAAATTTTACTTTTCCTTCCCACGCAACCCACCATCGTAAGCTAATCAGTTTTCATAGCACTACTTGCGAGAACGATCATCGCTCTTTCTTTTTAAACTACATTTATATTTTGCATCTTCTTATCAACCTTCAACACAGGCACATCATTACCCAGCTCCTTCGCTCGGTACAGGCGCTCTCGGTCGGATCTTGATCTGAGTAGATTGTGTCCGCTTCACCGCACCACTCACTACCGGATGCGTTTCGCTGCACATCAAAGCCATAACAACAAATTACTTACACCGCCCCGGATATTTGCTTCCCGAGCTGGGAGCCAAGCCAAGGATGCCTCAGAAGTGGAAAGTGATTGCCATTGCTGCTCGCATTGCATTTCGTTTCCATTTCCGAGCCCACTGCCCTAACAACATCCGGCAAAGGATGCAAGCCAAGTTTTGCCACCCAATCCATTCCAATGCTTTACTGACTCACACCGGTTGGTGCAAGAAAGCGCTATCTATTTACCTTAATGAAGATAGCCAATTAAAAAAGCAGCAATACCGGTGGCTTGCTCATAACAAACCCGTCACCGTTCACCACGGCCAGAAGATTACCGCCACCGGTGGTACACGCAATCTCGGGAGCTGGTGCTATCTTGAACTGTCCCACTATTGCGTATAAACCGATTTGCTACCAGACTCTGACTGCAAAATGGTAATGGAACTTTCAGAAGAAGTAGAAAAAACCCATAATCTTCAGGCACTTCATAAGGGCTAATGGAGACGCCTGGTGTTTCCATCTTTCCAGCATTAAGGGTAAATATGCGCCGCTCGGTGGTAGGATATAATTTTATCATTTAAAAAAAATAACATCCAACCCCTTTTGCGTACATTGCGTTCATCCCGTCCATCTGCACTTGTACCTGCGTCGTGCTGCAACGGACGGACCGATGCTGCCGACCCCGGTTGGATGGTTCACTCACCTGCCGCCTCCCACTGCCAAACGGGAGTGAGTACAGGAAATCAACTGTAGTCCGTAGAGTTGACTGTACACTTTCCCTGTACGTCAGCTCCCTTACCATACCCCCCTGAAACAGCCCCTCCACCGGTGATGGCATTTTGTGAAATTAAATTCCTGTTGCTGACCAACCGCACCGAAGCGCAACAGGGAGAGAATTTAATTAAATCAAAATGCTTCCAGCAAAGCCTCGTGCAGCTGGACCAGCAACGGAAATGACCCCTTTCCGATTCCTCGGACCGTTTGCAATCGCACCCCGGGACCATCCCGAGTGACGATGGGTTGCAGTTTTCTGACCTTTCCGTGAATGTGAATGAATTCGGTTGCTTCAGCCCAGCATACCTGGAAGCGGTGTCTGTCCCCCAGTGGAATTGTGTATGTCATTCTTATCGGCTAGTGTGGATGTTGCCCTCCAAATTCGAATGGGAAATGGTTGGATGGGATCGGCAATAGTGTAGTGATGTGATCCTCACTTGGATGCGTTGACCGAGGCACGAATTGTAACCGTGATTGGTTGGCTTCATCACTTTGCCTATTTTGTTGTGAGTTTTCGCTTCCATTTTTCCCCTTCTGTTGCATGCATGTTGCAAACGGTTAAATGTGCTTTAAATGAATTATTTGAAAGCTAAAGTTTAAATCTACTTGGTATTATCAATGCTACGGGTGGGTGCTGGCCTAGTGATTCAGGTGTCTTAATTCTTATTCCATGAATTCAGATGGATCTCAAACAAAGCTTGTACACATAGGCCTGATACAACCAACTTAGAACTATTGTTGCCGATAGCTGGTTTAAACAAAGATGTATCTAAACCCATCCCAAACCACGCTTAAGTTCAGTTTCTAGGACAGGTATCGTTCGGGTGTAGGCCAAACCTACGCCTCATCTCTGACAGGCAGCGCAAATATACTAGTGAACGGTTGGATAGACAACCTTTGCAAACACCCCCGGGCCAATTAGCGTCGGGCCGGTAAGTCAATCACGGCCGCTGATCACCACCGAACGGATGAACAGTTTCATTTCAACTTTCAACAGCTCAGAGTGAGCCGATTTAACGTGCCAGCAGTAGTTTGTTTGCTTTTTGCAGGCGGTACGTTTGCATCGAACAATCAAATAAGCTGTGTATTATAACAAGTATTTATTCTACCAACCGTAATTAATCAGCTTACTATTGCTTCTAACTTACAAAACATGCACATTCACTTGCTACGATAGCTAGTCTTTAATTTGAATTTAAAGAAAAATATTAAAGCTAGCTTGCTTTACAAACATCTCTCTGCGGAGAAAGCCGCTCTAATTGATGCTTCAGCAAACAATGGAAAGAAAACAAAAGTGGTCAAATAGAAATCATTCCATTGCTTGACTATCCGCCCCAAGGTGTCTTTATTAAGGAGGTGAATTGTTAGCGCGTTTTCCGGGCGCCATCATTGAGTATTGTTATGTCAAATCGCATACAATTTTCTGTACCCCCCTCCAGCCCTCACCGATTTTAATACCGGAGCCCCCAGTATTGTTATGTCAAGTCGTGAAATGTCAATTTGCTCTGAAGCACTTCACCTCCTAATATCCATACACCTTGATCCGCCCCAAGGGTTTGTCAGTCAAAGATGACAGCGTAATTAAATTCACAGCCCAACGCAAACACACATACACAGAAACACAACGAACACTGCCGGAAGGCCTGTTAGTAGTGGAAAGCGCGCCTACTCTATCAGAAAATCATTCCAAAGGAAAACGTACCCTACCTACTTGCGCAAATATAAAATGATGCCCGGTAGCTTCGGCCAGTACTGCCTAGTGTACGCTAATGTTATTACCATCAACGCAGACAGACACATTGCAAGAGAGCCAAAGATTATTAAAAACAGGCGTAGTATTTTAAATATGCTCCAAAATCTTAATTAGTCGATTCGTTCATTATGTCCTTCCTCAGCTAAGCACCTGTATTAACAGAGGGATGGTTGCCATATCCTTGCCAAAAGCCGGGAGACATTGTCTGTACTTGCTAGTGTAATTTCGATTTTCACTAGCGCATCTGGCGGCGGCTGACCGAAGCATTTTACCAAACAATTTGGAACCGCTGTAGAAAATATGTTATTTTTCCATGTTTTTTACATAAACTGGTCTCAAAAAGGTCTGTAATTGATAGATGAATATGTTGTGCAAGTATTTCAGCCATTTTTGCATTAAAAAAAACGATGAAAAAGAATACTTCATTTTGAGATCCGGCACGATCCTCAATTGCAAAAAAAGCTTCGGTCAGCCGCCGCCAGATGCGCTAGTGAAAATCGAAATCACACTGGGGAGTACGGACAATGTCCCCCGGCCTCAAGATTCCACTAAGAATTATCTAAGAAGAATCACAATAACGATGAGGATGTTTCAGAAGACCAATTTATGGATGAAAAAGAATTAATAGAATAAAAAAGAATTAATAACCTCCACAACAGATAAAACATACATTACAACTAATATTTCATCTATAAATTAAGATCTTTAAAATATTTGAAAATCATACATAAGTAAATTCAATACATGTTCATCCATTTGTTTGTATATTTGTTTGTTCTATTGTAAATTAGAATTTTATACATAATTCATCGAACCATCACAGCAGAAATCCTACAATTAATTATATGACCTTATTCTCGTACCATATTTACAAACCAACAATAATATTGAATAGTTCCTGCATCGTATAAGCATTTCCACGACACATTCAATTTGAAACTGACGCTCTACACAACTTGATCAATGGAGCATTGCACATATTTTAACAAAGAAACAACGATTTATTCTCGCTGTTATGCTCAGCTTACTATCTACACACAATATTAATGCTTTAAGCAAAAGCATTAAGAGCTAAAAGCGGAATGGACAAAAATTGTTTTCTCAACGTGCCAGTGCCAGTGAGCTACCTTCTACCAGCACTCTCAGCATTCAATAGGAACCAATCAAACGTGCTCACCTTGACAGGAACGGCCGCTATCGTTCGATAGTTCATACTGCGAAAATGCATTCATGGTTTTCCGACGAATAACCACAACCGTAGAACGCATTTGATGCGTAACATCTCGCAGCGCTACACGCTTCTTTGCGTAAGAGAAAGTTCGACAAGATTCGTTGAACGACATGTAAACATGTTAATGCAAAAAACGGCTTAGGGACGATGCTAGATACAAACGCTGATGCCTAACTTCTCGATCCGATTTCATATTGGAGCACTTGAGCACAAATTCAATCATTGAACAATGTACCAATACAGTGCTGCAATTTTCGACGAAAAGCCCAAAAAAGCATCAGTTTTTTTGTTTTTTTTAGGAATAGCTCACAAAACTATTCCTAGAAACACTGATTGAACCGGGCAGTAAATTCGTACGTCCAACTTTTACCGGCTGCAGTCGAGCAGAGGATCCTTACAATTCTTACCAACCGATTCCGATCGACAACGGGGAATGCAGGTGTGCATTGACTGGCCTCCGAGCCATACGCCCAGTTAGTTCATATTTTCAGTTCATGTTGTTGTTTTTCATTATGCAAACTCAGATTGATCGCAATTCCTGTAAACAGCCAAGCACATTTTTCCTTTGCATCAAAACAACAAAACAGCTTCCCGTACTACAACCTAACTTTGCTTATTTTTGCACCACACCAAACAACTATCTATCGAGAAAACAAGCAAACGAACATCGGCTTCATCGATCGCATCGATTAGCGCCTAATGATTTGGCCTGCAAAAAAATAAATATTGCTGCTTCATCACCGTAAGCACACGAAGCTTCTAGAGATTCTGAATACCCCCCTTATCCTCACCGAAATAAACGCTCGCCAAACCCAGCGCGAAAAAAAAAGATAGGCCAACTCCGGGACGGTTTAGGATAAACCATTCATCTTAAGCTTCGCATCGCACCGGCTCACGATAGCTAGCAGTGGCC
Source organism: Anopheles arabiensis (assembly GCF_016920715.1). Classification (NCBI taxonomy): domain Eukaryota; kingdom Metazoa; phylum Arthropoda; class Insecta; order Diptera; family Culicidae; genus Anopheles; species Anopheles arabiensis. Next base: position 15,703,945 of record NC_053517.1, read on the forward strand.
ACTTTGCACGGTACAACACTCGACCGGCGACCGACAAACAATGTTGAGCCATTGAGCATTTGTTTATAAATAAAGTCTTCTTGGGAACGGTAGCTGTTGCAGGGTGTTCAAGTATCTTTCAGCCACTTCACTATATCTCACCAAGGCAGCGCTAAGCGAACCATGGCCCATTTAGGCGGATGCGGACGTTGGCCGTCCACATAGTCAGCTGTAAAAGCCGTAGAAGCTTGCTATCGGTTGGCATGGCATCTTTTTCGCATGGCTTGCTGGACCAGTTGTTGGATGTGGAGCGTGTAGCACGCTATTTACAAGAAGAGCGTGGCAGAACATTGTGGCAGCGCACGGTTGCTTTGTGGTGCTGCTGTCGGTTTGCTGATGCCGATTTTAGCTACAAAAAAGATGTTTTCCAAATTATTGCACGCTTTGGCATTTTCGTGCCTTTTTTTTGGTTATACCGTCTATTCGATGTTGCAGAATTCTTACCACACGATGGCTCTAATCTTGATTGAAATGATAGTTAAATCATTTAATTAAGTTTAACACACTAAATTAGACGCTCAACATTTGCAACTAAACGCTTAATTACAAGTATATTTACCGGATCGATGCCCGATAGAACTATTGGAGCATTGGTGCCTACATATCAGTAGAATGTAAAAAAAATATATTAATCATTACGGTGCAGCTGTTCCTGCGTAATACAAAAAAATATATAAATTATTCCTCTTTTTTGGCGCAACGACTATTGTAGATCTAGGCCTACCCTTACCCGTAATGGGTTGCCTACCAGAGACTTGTTGTTTACCCATAGCACGATAATCAGTCGTGCGTATGAGGATTGGGGTCCACACGGGGATTGAACACATGATGAGCGTGTTGTTAAGCCGTGCTAGTTGACAACTGATCAACTCACAACGGCGACAGGCCCATAATATTCGTTATTTAAATAAATAATAAAATAAACACACCATACAACACATAATTTCCAAACCAATGCCCGCTACCATGTCACCACAGCCAGCCATAGTAACACGCTTATTAAAAGCTCTTTGTGCTTGATTTTACACCGCAGTCCCCTCTCTTCTCCATAGTATAACCCTCTGCCGCCATCACCGTACTGTCATTTCAAAGAAGGCCCACTCCAAACGTTGACGTTTCAATTTGCCGTGGCTTCAACCGCATCCCCAACATACTGTGTCACGCTATTCGCTACACCATCGGGTCGGCTATTAAGTAATGATAATTGTTGGAAAATTTGCAATTATTTCCACACACACACACTCACTGGGCACGGTAGCGGGAAATAGTTTTTCTGGGTAAAAAGCGTAATCAACATTCTCACTGATAAAATCGCTGTCAGGGGGACTGTTTTCCGTTTCACAATATTGCGTTTATATAGAAAAAAAAAACATGAAATCTCCGTTTCGAACTCAATTCATTATGATGCTGCATTAAATATTAAAAACGAAAATCTAAAGCACCCTTTGTTGGCTAAAATTGTTTGATGCAAATTACGTGATCAGCAATGGACACTTTCATTCGTTCAATTGCTCCTAAATTGTGAGACAAAATCGGAAAGGCACTCATCATCTCGACGATTGGTAGGTAACTGTTGCCGCAATCAATACCGGAAAGCAATTACCGAAAAGCAAATTGAAATTTCCTCCAAACGAACGGTTTGACTGAGCAGGAATGTATGGATGAGTAGTCGTTAGCTCGACGTGGTTTCATTGCATTTAATCAAAAACTTAATTACCTAAGCATACACTAAGGATAGTAGCAGATTGCAAACACACGTTGAGCAAGGGCTAATCAAGCTCGCTTTCTATTATAAACCTTAACGTTATCCATTATTTTAATAGCACAGCACTGTTTTAGGAGCAAATCAAGAACATCACAAAGAACAAAAAAACGCAAACACTCACTGAACATCCTAATCAAACCAAACAGGTTGGTCCTTTCCTCAGCCATCCCTCGGAACCTGGGAGCAACGGCACAACCACACCAATAGGCAGCCGCGAATTAAAAGACTCGGGCTTGGTAGAGCTGGTGACACTGACACAAGACACAACAACAACACCACCAGCATATTGAAATCATGGCTTGCTTTAAAAATTGCTTCCCCAGCAACGAATACACACCCGCTTATTGAAAGGGATGACACAATGGGAGGGGGGAGGAAGGGGAGTCTCTTCAATCGCATCTAGTTCAAAGACCAATCCTCCTACCAAAGACAAACACCTAAAATGTCACAGCCCCTACCGGCGCGTACAAAGCTGGACGCGAGTGCGCCGCATCACGATCACGGTCGCAACACCATCGAAGAAGGCCGTTGGACCGCCATCGAGTGTTGCACGCAACAGGTAGGGCAACCGAAGCACCAGGATGGTCCCATCTCCATCCTCCACCAGGAGCCCACAGCCCATCGCATCGCTCACACTGCCCGCAGCGGCATCGTTATTTGCTTGCGGTGGCACCGGCCACACCCTCGGGGGAGAAATTTGTTCAAATAGTAGCGGACAGCATCCCGAACGGATGCGGTATGCCGGTAGGTAGGTAAGGTTTATATATATATATATATATATATATATATCCATCGGAAACCATCGGAAAACAGAGTACACCGAACAGTGCCCGCAGTTCAGCAAAATCCCAGCACACACACGGCGCGGACCGAGCGCTGATCACAGGAAAGCAGCAATATCCGGCACAGCAGAGAGAGAGAAGAAAAAAAAAAGCATCAGCACCAGGTAGCCGGACACATAAAAGGGACACCCATCCAGCCGGGCACAAACAAACAAACAAACTGCCAAGGCACTTGCCAGTGTGTGTGTGTGTGTGTGTGTGTGTGTGTGGTTGTGGATATTTTTCACCACCATTGTCGCCGCCGGGTCAGGCCAATCGATCGATCGGCTGCTACTTACACCGCGTACACTCGGAAGCGCAAATAAAAGCTGCCCACCGGAAAAGGTCCACGGGATTGGGAGCGAAATTCTTCGAATGTGTCTTTGCACAGGGACACCTGGGATTGGGGGGGGGGGGGGGGTTGGTCGCGTGTACTTCGCCGAATGCCCCGAGAGGGAGCTGTTCAATTTTTGGATCGCCAGTGTATTGCCGGAATGCCCCGTGGCGCATCGAAATTACTAACCCCGTGGCTGTTGCTTCGTCCCGGAATCCATCACGCGGTGCCATACCCTTGGTACTGGGTGCTTGGTTGTAGAATATTGATATGCCCCTGGGAGTGAATTCCTATGCGCATACAAATTTCTTAAATAAATGTCTCCAAAGGGGAAATGGTGTAAAATAAATCTAATTAGAAGGCACAGTTAATTGGTAGGGTAAGACACGTTGCAAGCTTCGTTGGTTGGTTTCTGTTACATTAATTGTAATACGTACTTCAAGAGAAAACTATCCTCGGGAAACCCAGAGCGGGAGCATTCCTGGGGACACTCCAGCGGATTTGTTTGTTCATTCCAGCAAAACGTCGGTCCATTGCGTTGGCCTTCAACAGACACGCTCTCGGGGACATATCATCTCTCGGCACGCAACAAAAGCGACACACCATTGCGAAGCGTGCCCTCGCCCGCAGGCAGAGCGCCACGGTTACCAACCATCATTCAAGCAAGCTACCTGCTGCTACGGAGCTTCTACCAACTCCCGTTTGCCCCCGTTTGTTTGCCTTCTCCCGAGTTCCGTCCCATCGGTGAGGCAGCACTGTAGCGCGAATCTGCTGCGTCGTCAGAGTTTTAAAGTCTCGCTACTTATGTCTTGCCTATTTACCACGAGCTCACGCGACGACGTTGGGGACGTCACTACCAGGGGTTCGGCCGTTGGTCGTAGTTAACTTCTTTCCATGGAAGACATGCTTATTTGTTGTGTGCCATTTACCCCCCTCATTTCGTGTCCTGCTATCTTGTGCCATTTCTGTGAATGCAATCGAGTGCGTGAGTGAGAGAGAGAGAGTTAGGGGCTATTCAACAGAAGCCTTTCCCCGTGCCGGATAATGCTACTTCGTTAAACAAAAAGCTTTAGGAAGAGAGAGAGAGTGAAAGCTGCTGTGCCCAACGGGCTACAGCAGGATGCACAATAATGATGCTGCAGGTGCAGGAGATGCAGCTTACTTAACGGAGCACCGACACGACACAGGTAAGGCTTCGGGGGGAATTTTAAAGCAGAAAGCGCTACCGCCAGTTGCCATCGTTTTGGGAGATGACACTTCAAGACGGTGGGCAGCGTGCAAATGCGACCAACTCAGACAAGAGCAATAGTGAGTTAATCTTGTCAGGACGATGGGCTATTTGGTGCTACGTGTAATGGCGTCTTACTTCTTTCCAACCATGCAGCTGTATACCTGGTCCTAATGGACGCTTGACTTTTCCAGATAACAGCTTCTAAGAGGCATATAATTAAGATTAGATACATTAGACCTTTTTTTAATTGATTTGATGACGATTTGATTGATTTTTTAATGGTGTACTGTTAATGGAACCCAAAAGTTTCCAATTTTTACTTCTTGTTGTTCTTATTTAATACTTCAAATATTGCTAGCCGAGGCTTCAATAATAAACTTAAAAGCGTGACTATCTAAGACAGTTTGAGCCGGTCTGGTAGTACAGTCGTCAACTCGTACGACGTAACAACATGCCCGTCATGGGTTATAGCCCCAAATAGACCGTGCCCCCATACGTAGGACTAACTATCCTGCTACGGTAACAATAAGTCACTGAAAGCCAAGCTCACAAGTGGGTACAAGGTAGGCCTTGACCGACAGCGGTTGTTGTGCCAAAGAAGAAGATCTAAGACAGTTTGCTTTACGCCAGCAGCTGGCAAGGATTCAAGATGTGATCCCAGGACAGTTCCTAAGTTGTTAGGTAAGCCTTGAAGACTCTGTCACGGAACAAGCAACTGCAGCATTCAAGAATCATATTTATTTCGAAATGAGGGATAGAAGTGGTTAGACCCATGCACCTAAGCAATAATATCAACATGCTCATTGCTTTCCCATTCAGCCCAACTGTTTGTCGACCTACTCTAACCAAAGCGAGCAAGCAACTTGATGTTGGTCCCTGCGGAATGTGCATTGCGCCTAAAGGTATGCAACCTTCAGCGCTTCTATGTACAAGGGAAAAGCCGATGATCTTACAAAGATCCACAAGCAATTGCTATTGTCTAACAATTTTAACATGGGATATAAAATCAAATCAACATACAATCTTTATTAAACAGTGTCTGTAGCTGTTACGTCTGCGTTCATGACCCCCATTACAAGCACGATTCTGTACATCGTTTTTATCCTCATGCTCCATTTGTGTAAGCCATTTACTTCCTCTTCATACATGTCGGCCCAAGCTCATTACTTGCCATTAAAACAAACCTATTAACAAAGTGCTAACTAACCAACCCCACCCCTCTTCTCCCCCATCAATGTGGGAGCACGCCCCTGATTACGGGAAGCCCAGGGAACGAGACAGAATCAAGAGCCCGCTAAGAATCCTATTAAAATGTGCATCTCTCATCCGCACGGTACTTTATCCTTTCCGTTGCCGAACACTCGCCCAATTCATCTGGAAGCTTTTCGTGCTTCAGTTTGTTTTTTTCTTTTCTTTTTCCTCTTCTCTTCTTAGCCGGATACACACGGTCGCGGGCAATGGCGTCTAATTTCAATCAATAATCTACTTTACCGTAAATCTCTTGATCCTATTACGGCAGCGCCAGTCCGCCCTGGCTGCCAATTAAATACACACACCCGGCGTGGCGGACCAGCATGCCTGGCTCGTGCACAAAGCGAGCGGCCACCGGTTGAACGGATGGCCGTCAGGATGCAACCAGCCAACCAGTGATGGCCGGTACAGTTTGTTGTGTTTATTTGGTCTAAGTGGTGGATAACAGGCGGAGGGACAACGAAATTGAAGGCTGGTAAGTCTACTGTTCCGTATGAAAGAAAAAGCTTCCAAAATGCCATGTTTTGAAATGTATTCTTTGTTGCCGTGAAATATTCCCTCGTCTTACAAAAAAAAATCATTAGAACACCGTACATCGATATGGAAACAAACTGCACAAGCGCAAAATGATTTTCTTTGTACCATTTTTATGCAATTTGTGATAACATTTCGCTTTACATTAAAGAGAGTTGATGGGACTAACTGGTAAAACATATTCCATTGAGCGAAAGTGAGAATTGCACACATTATTGAATTCATCTCTGCATACAGCATTGAAATTATCTAAATCGCTTGTGGCTCATAATAAATTGCTATCGATTGTAATTGAATTAATAATCAATTTACATGTGCAAAGCAGTGGAACTGTTGCATCCCTGCTTTGCTAGAGATTTTTACACTGGTTTCGGTATTTTATCCGCTCCCATGAGTAAAGTGTATCGTGGAGGGATTTGAGATTCGCTGGAAACAAGATGGGTTGTGCTAATTGTTTTCTTTTTTTTTCAAGTAACAGCTTCCCTGATGAAAGCTTTTGTACAACGTTACAGCAATAATGTGTTCATTATAATAAAGCAAATCAGCTTATTGGCTTATTTTCACAAATATTCGACTTTAACTAAAAGGTACTCAGAAATGTAATTTGAAAGAAATTTCCTTTTTTTATAGATTTATTTTTTAACCCTCAAAGATGGGGTAGTTTGAAGGGGAATCAGTTCCAGGATTGGTTCCAGGAACGGTATGGGCTCAGAATTTATTCCTGGACCCGTTGTGGGTTCAGAGTCAGTTTTAGGTGCGGTATGGGCTAGGGATCTGTACTAGATGGTACGGGTTCAGAATAATCTCCAGACCTGGTATGGAGTCAGCATCTGTTCTAGGATCAGTATGGGTTGGTAATTAGTTCTAGATTCGGTATGCGTTCACCCAAGTGCCACAAATCCACTAAACGATCACTAAACGGGTTCTAAACGGCTCCAGCTCTCAACCTAAAAGGAATCTAAAAAGACTTCGTTTAGCAGACGGTTAACGACTGATGTATTCTAAAACAAAAAGCAACAACAAAAAATCTTGTGACGCCATTTGTTGCTGGAATAGGCACTCAGTGAAGCTTTCCTCGCTTTGAGAGCTTTCTGCTTCCCTCTGAACTGTTGTATGGTTTCGCATTGAAGTTACCCAAGCGCCACAGATTAAGCTTAAACGACTGGAAAATTGAATATCCATAGAAAAAAAATGAAAGCTCCACAGCTTCATTGGTTTGATCAATAGATGGCGTAACTCATCATTATATTGCTATCCTTTTCTTGCAATGTGTTTCGACAAGTTTCATCTTATCATGACCTATAAGCCTTCTAACTTACTGAGCAAAAATCTATGTGTATGGTCGTGTGGTCAGATACGTGGGTATCAACACCAACGACCATTACTCAAATCTCACTTGTCTCAGTGCTAGTGGTTTTCGTTGGAGTTTAGTTTTTAAACAATCGTATCGCCGTTCTAGTTCTAGCGATGCATAACTTCAATGCGAAACCATACAACAGTACAGAGGAAATGAGAAAGCTCTCCTCCAAGCGATGAAGCTCAAATGTTTGGGGTAACCCATCAACAGATAGCGCCACCAGCTTTTTTTTGCTATTTTTAGAATGCATGAGTCGTTTGCCGTCTGCTAAACGAAGTCTTTCTATATTCCGTTTAGGTAGAGAACTTGAGTCGTTTAGAAGCCGTTTAGTGGTCGTTTAGTGGATTTGTGGCACTTGGGTATGCATCGCTAGAACTAGAAAGGTTGCTGCATCGCTTAACACAACGAGCAATTTCATTTTTGTTGCCTATAACAAATTGTAATCACGTTTATCACGTGATCTTTTTTTATTTTTGTACGGGAGCAGGAAAGGGCGGATGAGAGCTACAATATTAAGAATTATTAAATATCAAGCTATTGCCAGAAGTGGCAGTGTATAAGTTTGTAGGAAAAGTGTAAAAGAGGTAACACTTAATGCCCGCTGCCAGTCCAAAACGCACAAAGTCATACAACAATCAAAATTTTGTTACCCAGGGATGTCTTTCCAGTAAACTGTAAATATACTCCACAGTACCTGCTAAATAACCCGAATAGGCTTTTCTCGGCACATTGTACAGCAAGGTGGGCGACCACTGACATGTCAATGCAGCTGGTTTGTTTACCTTCGAGAACAACTTGTTTGGGCATCCCTTATGAATTGAATCGATTCTTTCCTTCCCAAACTCCCGGTGTACTGTTTGCATTGTCTGGTAAAAAACAGCTTTTCTCTAACAGAATGGATAAAGCTTCTTTTGCAGTAAGTATACCGATGACATCACGCTTAACTCCGTTGCGCCAAAGCGGGCATGACTTAATGGTAAACACATTTCCTTGCAGGCGAAACGACGTCAGGACAAAGTTCACAAAAAACCACCACCACCAAAGCCAGCCAAGCAAAAGGGTGGCCCTAAACCACCCGAAGTACAGCATACGGCACCGCTCGTCGTTTGTGACGATCGGTACGGCAAGCGCCAGATTCAGCAAAACTGGACCGAAGAGCGGAATCTTCCATCGAGCGACAGCGACACGGAAGACGAACAGCTGCTGGCGGCCGATTTTGAGAAGCTGCTCGAGCTTCCCGCATCGAGTGCGAGCCACTTTCTGCTTAGCTCGGAGAAACGCTGGCTACAACCGGACACCGATCTACCGGGCGAGGATGAAAAGAACCGCTACAGTGAGTACTTCCGCATCGATACGAAGCTGCTGAACGCCAGCCTTGGGTGCATCCCGTTCTACGAGCGACACGGATACGACGAAACACTGTTCAGCACGCTGGAGCTTAATCTAATGCGACAAAAGGCGGAAATACATACGAACAAGTTCCAGCAAACCTTTGCCGACCATCTATCGTCGAGCGTCAAAGTCGGACCAGTTTCCCAGAAGCACAAAGAAAACATGCCTCCTCCGCCAAGGAAACCGCAACCAACGCCATGTTTCGTTGGGAAATTTGCTAACCCGAAGCTGAATGATTCCGTCGGTGTGACAGAAACAAAGCAATTGCATTTATCGAAAGAGCCAGTTAAGCCCGTGGAAGCCAAGTTGAGCGAGCTTAAAATTGAACCAGAAGTGAGTAAAACTGTCCCCAAAATCGTTCCCAAAGTTGAACCAACCGTTGCGACAACCTCAACGAACCCGCCTCCACAAGGCTCGGGAAAAGATTCGAAGGAAGACATTCAACAATGGTTGGACGATATTTTGGATATTTAATAAACCTGGTTTAACGTTTTAATTTATCGTGTTTATTACATCTGCTTTTTTGAGTAAACGTCTTACCCTTATGCTAGGTGAAGACACACGGCTCATACCTTCCAAGAAATGAACCTGCAGTTATACGCTAACTGACAAACTTTGACAGCTACGGATAAACATTGGCGTGCAGAAAACACATTTCACAACAATACCGCATTCCCGTCAGCAGCATACAACACGTTTTTTTTACTGAGATTGCACAAAAAGTGGTTAAATTATAGACAAAGAAGCTACCCAAACAGTCAGCAACATGTCTAGCTTTACGTGCCTTAACTGTGGCGTTCGTTTTGCGACCGCCGAAATGCAGCGAGAGCACTACAAAACCCACTGGCATCGGTACAACCTGAAGCGCAAGCTGGCCGAACTGCCGCCCGTAACGATAGAGGAGTTCGAGAAACGGCTTATCCAGCAGAAAACGGAAGACGCCGCCGCGCAGGAAGACCAGTCGCTGTACTGCAAAGCGTGCCGGAAGGTGTTTAAAACGAAAAACGCTCACGACAACCACCTGGACAGCCGGAAGCACAAGGACAATCTGCAGCAGTACCTCGCCCAAAGCAATGGTACGAACGGAGGCCCCAGTGGCTCGGCGCCGGAAGGCACGCGGATGGACGCGGAGGTGGAAGTATCGGTAAAGTCGACACGCGCGGCAGCACGAGCCGCAGCAGCGGCCGAAGCCGAGGCGGGAGGCGACGAGGAGATGGTCGAGGACGGCGACTCGGACGAATGGGAAGATGTCGAGTTTGAAAATCCGATCGAGCGGAACGATTGCATCTTCTGTGCGCACCACAGCGAGGATCTGCTGGAGAACATCAAGCACATGTCGATCGTCCATTCGTTCTTCATCCCGGACGCGGAGTTCTGTGTCGATGTGGAGGGCTTGCTGACCTACCTGGCGGAAAAGGTGTGCCGGGACTACATCTGCCTGTGGTGCAACGAGCGGGGCCGAACGTTCTACTCGATGGAGGCGGTTCGCAGCCACATGACGGAGAAAGGCCACTGCAAGATGCTGCACGAGGGTGGTGCACTGGCCGAGTACGTCGATTTCTACGACTACAGTAGCAGCTACCCGGATCACGAGGAGGGCATGGACGTGGACGCGGAACTCGACCCTTCGAACGCGTTGGATGGCGACGAGTTCCAGCTCGTGCTGCCGTCCGGTAACGTGATAGGGCACCGGTCACTGCTCCGCTACTACAAGCAGCGCATCAATCCGAACCGAGCCGTTGTGGTGAAAAAATCGACCCAGAAGCTGCACAAGGTGCTGGCACAGTACCGGTCGCTCGGATGGACCTCGACGCAGCAGGAGGCGGCGGCACGGAACGCGCGCGATATGCACGTCATGAAGCGGCAGCAAGCTAAGCTCATGCAGCAGGTCGGCGTGAAGGCGAACAAGCTGCAGCACCACTATCGTCCACAGGTTAACTTCTAGAACACACACAGGTTGCGATTGCGAAATAAAGAGTACACTTACATCAGGAAGCAGGAAAGGCAATTCCTATCAAGAAAACATTTGCCCGAAAGAAATCACACATGAGAATACGCCTGCTTGCCAAAACTGTAATCAATCGGTGAGTAATTGCAATCTTTTCGTGCGTGTCATCATGTGGTCATATAACTTCCATGCGTTGCTAGGCAACAAACAGAAAAGAAATGTACGCTTGGGCAGGCTATTTTTCAAAATTTCTTTTTGCCATTGTTTTTACTTCTTTTCTCGTTTTCCGCTTCCACAGGTTCATACATGCTCCAGCGCACGCACGCACGCTCGCAGGGTAGATTTTACGTTCCTCTTCTGTTTAGGGGTTTCATGATTATTTTTGTTTCTTTCCGTTTTTCTTATCATGACGCCCTTCTCTCTTCGGCTCATTTGTTTCTCACTTATTTGTTATGCATTACCGTACTTAACACTTTTGCTTTCTCTCATTTCATGCATTATCAAGTTTCACGTGTTTTCAGTGGGGGTTGAAGGTAATTCTACTTTCTTCTGCTGCAGCAGAAACTCAACTCTTCGCCGAATTTTACATTGCTTACACGCTGCCATGTTCTACTGCTGGAACAGATCATTTGCCCTCCTTTTCTTCCTTCTTCTTTCTGTTGTTCCACTGTTTGCATTTGCGCTACCCGGCTCTTGTCAGCTTCCCTCCATGCCGTGCGTGTTCACTGGCGTGGGGCATATTACGGCTTAAATTACGCTAAACATTCTATTTCTGTATGACTGATTCGCTTCCATGTATTTCACCACTTGTGGTACCCAATCATCTTGTATTGTTTTGTCTTATTTTCTTTTTTCTTTTTTTCATTTTAGCACAAAAAACCACCATCCGAGGCTCCTCTCCTTTTCTCCACCTGATCAGATCCTCTCGTTTCATTATCGTTTCCTAATCCCGTAATTCGCTTCCCAATTATTGCTACGCGTCCGCGGATATGCGCACGTGCTCTCCACCACACAAACACACACACACACAAACACGCACGCACATTCCGTGTTGTTTTCTTTTTAAGATTATTAATTTAGCTTCCATCCTTCAAACCCCGCGCGCGCCACCCAACGTGGTCCTCCCATTGACTAACGCCTTCCCCCATTCGTGGATCACTCAAAACTGTACAAGCCCCATCCGGTCTGCGTGGTCGTGTTCAGTATCAAATCATAATCCATTAATCTTGTACCACCGAGCAGCTAGTTTGTACCTTCTACACTCTCCCTTTGTCCAGCTCCTCCTTCACACGCCGGGGGATACTTTTCTTCTGGCAAAGGCTAAGTTTTGTTCGCTCCGAAAGGAATTGGGCATTCTTCTGCATCGGAAAGAAGTCTACCCTGCTTCCTTGCTGCCCTTCCGCCGTGTCGTCCGTATGTATGTATGTATGTGTGTTATGTTGCAATGAGTTTGTATAGAATATAAATATAATAATAATAATTTACGCATCTTGCGGCCCGCCAATTGCGCCCGTGCCTCGGGAGAAGACCCCTTCTTCACCCTTCTGCCACCAGACTCACAATCGCTATGCTATTGAATTTACTGTATTTTATGCTGATCTTACACGTTGCGCCCCCCCCCTCCCTCCCTCCCCTCCTGCATCACTTACTTTACACCGTGCAACCCCACGCTGCTCGTCTCTGTACATGTTACAACACCAGGTAATGTTATACTTTGCTTAATTCGCGACTGATTTATCTAGTTACTTGCATACATCGTGTACCGGCAGTTATCATTTTCATTTGGGATTTTTCATTTACGTGTACGTAAGTGTGTTCGTGTGTGTGTATGTTTTGTGTTTATTTCTTTCTAACCTTAAGCAGTCAACCGTTCTTTTTTGCACGTCTTATATTTCCAATGACTTTCTCCGGTGGCAATTTTTGTTTTGTTTTGTTTTACAAACGGTTTTGTATAAAAAAATTAAAAGAAAAGGAGCACAGACATACACCGCCACCCCAGTGTACCGATCGCACCACCAGTGTTGGTGTAGGGGAAAGGTAAATCCTTAATATTATTGCATTGCATCAACACGCCACGTGCGCACCTCTATCTAGGAGGGTGGCAATTGCTCTTCGGTCGCCAAAACCATGATCAAACTGATTTTCAACTAGCCGAGTTAATGGCCACCCTTTCCAATCGCTATAATTCTGCCATGATCATTCACCAACGCACTCAAACGTACCTTGCTGTACGATGCTTTCTCCCTCAAAAACATACCCAAAATGCGTTCACTTTCTGCGCTGTTATGCGCGCGCGCCAATAGATCTGCGCTGAGATGCACGCAACATCTTCACCGCGCGTGGTATTTTGCGTAGAAATGTTTCCGTTGGTTTTAAAAATGTTGCAACGCGCAAGATGCTTTCTCTACCAGCTGTGTTTGTTGTTCCTGAAGAAATCCTGGACGCCAACTGTATCTTCTATTTAGCCGACACGTTTCTTTCCATTGCAGCACACAATTTTGCAGTCGCGTGCAGTTACCGTTTGCAGAAACGCACGCGAATGCATGTAACAGTACAGCAGCACACATAATAGCCAGCCGGCACATGGAAACGACACGGAACATGAATTCCACCATATTCGAAGCGAATCGCGAAACCCACACAACGCGGCGGCTGCGTCCACGTGTTTCTCTGTCTATTTTACTCTCGTTTTTAGTACGCAAAACGCCGAACGGAAGAGAAAGGCCGAACGAAACTCAAATGATTCGGATTATCGCCAGGCGAAAATGTGTGAATTTGCTTTGTTTTGTATCTTTAGTAATCATGTTCTATTTTTTCTCTCTCTCTCTCTCTCTCTCTCTCTCTCTCTCTCTCTTTCTCTCTTTTTCGAACTCACTGTTCACGCTCTGCTTTCGCTGCCAATTAGGTCTTATTAGTTTCACACGCAATGTATCTTATTTCCAATGCTTGTCTGTTTGCTTGCCTCTCTCTCCCTCTTTTGTTTGCTGTTTCCTTTAGCATTCCACTATTATAAGGATTTTTGTTTTTTTGTTAGGGTAGATTGCATTTCTTTACACAGAGGGTACAGAGTAAAGCGCTATATTTATCATAGCTTATAAAAAATGATACACACACACACACACTGCACAACCGCCATACAAACACGCTGCTCGTACACCAGAATATAGATTCGGAAAAGGGAAAGGGGGGGGGGGTGGAAGGGGAGAGGGGCGGAGTGAGATAACACAACTGCTACTACTTCCTGTTGATCTTTTTCCCCCGTTGCAAACATTCTGTTGCCCATTGTTGTTTTGTTCTCATCGGCCGCTGGTATGTGTGTGTGTATTGTAATGTTTTCTTCTTTCTCTTCCACATTGTTCATTAGCGTTTGTAATTCGGCGCACTAAGCTTTACTTTCTATTCTTTACCACCATTTCTTTTGCACACTATGCCGTGTATTTTGTTGTGTTCTCTTCTACATATGTGTCTCTTGGTGGTGGTGGTGGTTGTGTATCTCTGTGCATGTGTACGAGGTGTGTTGCCATTTTGTCTTGTCTCTTTTTGTGTAGCTTTTTTTCACCCCACCTTTCCAAATAGGTGCCAATTTGCTTCTTTCTTTTTTTTATTTCTTATTACTTTTCGACCTTCTTCGTTCGTTTTGCACATTTATTTCCTCTTCATTGCGCCATGCTGTGTTGGTTTGCATTTACGGATGTGTGTGTGTGTGTGTGTTTTTGTTGCTTTGCTTTCTCCTCCCTTTTTCTATTCTCGTGCCGTTGTCTTTCGTCCTTTCCTTTCCGTTTGTTTTAGTATAATTAATTTAATTAATTTACTTTCTTTAGTTATTTGATCTATTTCTTTTCACTTACGGTATAGTAATTCTTTTTTTTTGTTTCTTTTCACCATTTTCTTACTTAAACGTACTGTATGCGTATGTATGTATATGTTGGTTTGTATGTGTGTGTTTGTGTGTATGTGTGTGTGTTGGATTTCGGTACATATTATACCTATTAACCTACACCTTTCGCGATTTGCCGGTGCAGCTGCTGCAGCTTAGCAAATTGCAAATCTAACCGTCCATTTTTTGACTTATTCCGCACACGCCATTCATTTACAATCCGTGTTTTGTGTTTTTTTTGTGTTGGTTTCCTTGTTTTGTTGCCGTCTTCTGCTTCTTCGTTTAATAATATTACTATATTAATTATTGATATTTATCATTAGTGCTAATCAGTTAATATGTACATTCATGTTCCTCCCATGCTTTACACCGCGTTCCTGCATTTGCTTCATCCGCCTTTCCGCCACCGATGCCAACAAACCCTTCCGTGCGTGCAAAAAAAAACAGACGTTTTGCCTTCCGCCGGCTCTGTTTTTGCCGCAAACAGTTCCCCTTCCTTTCTCGTAGGATTTCTAACGCGCGTTCCCTTCCATTATCAATGTATGATCGCCGCAGGGAAACAGGAAGAAGAAGAAGAAAAAAACATCGTGACAAAAACTATCCGCCCATAAACGCATTTTAAAGTTTCCCAATTTTCTAACCTTACGCTGCTTACTTGTCCTAAGCCCACCCACTTTTACTAAACAGCCCCCGTCCGCCTCACACTGCCCAGCCGCTCACAACAGACGACAACCGGTAGTCACCGGGATCGGTTAGCATTCATCCAGTCCCAATGACGACGAGTTTTATTTTGGCGAAGCATGGCAACACATCCAAGCTCTCGATCCAAGGATAAAACGAGATGAAAAAAAAACAATTGTTAAGATTTATGTGCGCCCTTCCAGAGCAGCAACAGGTTCGTCGTGAAGTTCAAGTTGCAAAATGTTTTATTCATCAAACCAATTCCATCTTGTTTAAGCCACATTCAAATGTAAGCTTCATTCTAAATGAACGTCACGACCAACATTCTCACTAAAAAATAAATTTTCCTTCACAAAACCACACCGCTGAAGCCCAATATGGACAAGCAGCTAGGCCCGTTAGTGCTGCACGCTTGCAGCTCGGATAGCAGTCCCTAAAACCGAACCGTATACTATTCACAATTCCGTAAATTATTTCAATTCTGCTACTAAGCGATTCGCTCCGTCCGTGGCCGTGAATATGTAAAACAATTCTGATCTACCGATAAAATAATAGTATGTTGCTCTTTCCGAAGCCCAATAAGGGTTTGAAA
The DNA here is from genome assembly GCF_016920715.1 of Anopheles arabiensis. NCBI lineage: Eukaryota > Metazoa > Arthropoda > Insecta > Diptera > Culicidae > Anopheles > Anopheles arabiensis. The sequence continues at coordinate 15,719,767 of NC_053517.1, forward strand.
TCGAAATGAATTTGCATTACTGCAGTGGTGAGACAAAAATACACACAACTACGCGAGAATGCCGAGTTCACACACCGGTACACCGTTGCTGTTTACGAGCGGAGCATGCATGTTGCGCCATCATCATCATCATCATCATCATCATCATCATTAAAACCTTTCACGCTCTTATTTCACTAGTTTCGGTTTCCCCCTCAACCCACGGAGAATTGCATACCACATACATACATACACACATGCATACGCACACACACGCACACACACACATACGCACAGCTTCCTGCTCACTTCCTGTCGGAGAACACAGAGATTGGTAGTAATAGGAATTCATTAAACCTTTCGGAACACATCATTACCGTTTTGGACTGTTTGGCGCGGGCATCATCACGCCGCAAACGAACGACCGCACAAGAGACCGTGCACACCGCGGTTCTCTATCTTTCTCTCTCTCTCTCTCGCTCGCTCTCTCCCTAACCACACATGGTTTAAGCGCTTAAAAAAACGAGCAGATGTTATCATCTGTCCCTCCCTACAAGGATGTATGTGTACATTGTCGCCTGTTGCTCCAAAACCGATTGTTACCGTGGCAGTACCATTAGCAAAAAACTGTTTATCTTATTTGTGTAACGCCTCGCCATTTCTTTGCCTGTGTTAAAACGAAACACCTCCGCTCCCCTGGCTGCCTGCACGTGTCTACATCCTTCTACGCCGTCCTACAAAAATTAGCGGCGCACAGCTGGCTGAACCTGGCTCATCTGTGTTTGGCATCAATTCGCGGCCGCACCCCATATATTCGGTTGGGAGACAAAGCAAAGCCAGTAAAGGAACAACAGCAGCTACCCCAGAGGGAGGCTGGAAACTGGACCGAAAATGGCCCGAAAGCTTCCCGCAACGCACTAGTCTACGACGCTGTATTGTATTGGTGGATCGGACCCATTGCACCACAGTCGCACAAAATTGCGCACCCTTTTCCTCACTACCAATGGATTGATTAAATGAAGCTTGTTTGATGATGATTGCGCGCCTGGACGTGATTGGACCGCTGCCCACGCAGGACAGGCGGTGCTTTGCAAAGTGGTATTTTGTGCTGTTGAAGAAAAAGAACATCCTCCCATCTGTTTACAGGCTGGCAAATGCTGATGAGTATGAAGATGGAACGTGGCATGGTTTGAGTCGAGTGAAGGTGATACGCGATGTAAACGGATTCAGATTCAGCTGCGCTCTACTAGCATCCTGTGATAAGCAAACGTGTGTGTTAAAGGGGAAGGGGGGGGGGGAGCACGTATCTTGTATCCTTCCATCGATTTCCCCCTCCCAGCTATGTATGTTTTGCAAAGTTTATGCAAGCAACAACAAAAAAAAGGTATGCACTTGTGGGCTATGTGTCTGTCTGTGTTCAGTGTCAGTGAATGATAACTGGACTCGGCTGCACGCAAACACCAACCATAGGTGATGATTCGTCCCGATCGCTCGGAGCGCCCGGTGGCCCCCGACCGTGTCCTTTCGCACTACTACTGCTAACTATACCGCTTCCGCCCGAACCTACACTGCTACCACCGCTGGCCGAGCCGGACCCCGCACCAACAGTCCCACTCCCTAACGGCCCTGCTAGTCCTGCGCCTCCTCCAGCTCCTCCATTGGTGCTACTACTACTACTACTACTGTTGCTAATGCTACTTCCGGTGCCGCCGATGAGATGATGACTGCTAACACCACCGACACTAACGGCTGCTGCTGCTGATCCACCGACGACGAGTGACGCAGGTCCGACCGTAGAAACCGACCCGACACCAATCGGACCACCGATCACGCCCAAGCTGTTGCCACCGCCGAGTGGGCCAACGCTGCCGCCGACGCCGCTACTGGCCGCTGCCGCCGCCATCAGCATCGCTTCGTTCACCGAAAACGGTGCGTAGCCGACCGCTCCTCCCACCGGCATACCGCCAATACTGCCCGGCCCAACTACACCACCACCCGGCGGCATGGAGAGGTTGTGCGCCAGAAAGCTACCGGACATGGCGGCCGGCGCATGGTGATCCGGTATCACCAGTCCGCCCAGCGACGACGCCATGTGGCTGCCAAGGTCGAGTGGTAACGAGGCAGGTGCGTAGCTTTTGTGTCCTCCTCCGCCACCAACCACCAACGCGGACGAACCTAGGTGCGAGGCGGAGCCTTGCAAATGCTGTCCTTGTTGTGCTTGCTGGTGCTGTTGCTGCTGCTGCTGCTGCTGCTGCTGGGCTAAGTATCGACTCCGGTGATAGTGGGATGGGGCGGGCGCAGCTCCGGACGCACTAACTGCGGTGTTTCCATATCGGGCCGCGGCCGAACCGCCGGCATGGTGGCCACCAAGGCTGACCGTCGCCGGTGGATCACAATCCATGGCAAGCGGGTACGATGATGTGGTGGGTGCGGTTGAGGAGCCAACGACATTGCTGCCGGGCACTATCACACCGGCGGCGGTGCTGACACCGGTAACGCTACTGCTTCCAGCGATGGCACCATTCCCAGCCACGGCACCACCACTGCTGTTGCTGCTGCTGCTGCTACTGCTGTTAGTGTTGTTGTTGTTGTGTATCCCGTTCGTTCCGACTGTGGCGGGTTGCGCCAGCAGTACGAGCGTTTGCTGCTGTGCCGCTTTTGGTTGTGTTTGCTGCTGGCTAGGGGGCTGTGACGATTGCTGCTGATGCAGGGATGATAGACCTGGGGAAGGGAAATAAAACAAGCAGTTAGTAAGGACCTATACGACCCCGTTTGAATGGTGTTGCGAGCAAAGCGGGAGGGGGAAAAACGGTGTTTCGCATGCAGTAACAACCAAATATAAGCAAATTTTGCACTACTTCAAATCAACATGGAACAGAAAACAACTGTGTAACTGTGTCACCATTGAAAATAGGGAGAAGAAAAAAACACATACATAAATGTAAGAAAAACAACAAAATTTTACAACGAAAGATGCATTTTCGCTCTGGTAGGGTAAACGAACAAAAATCAAACAACATACCGAAAAGGAAGCAATTTAAAGCACACACACAAACTGATTACTACCATTAGTAGAAAGTGTTAAACGTTACCCAAAAAATATGTAGAAGATTGTAGGCTCCACCACCTCTGTGCACAACATCGCAATACTCTTTCCCTTTCCTCTTTCTCTGTATCTGTCTGGCTCTGCTTTTCTGTACAATTCTGTCATGTTTCACGCTTTCTAGCGCCATTCCACCACCATCAACCAAGCCAAAGAAAAAAAAGTGCCTTTCTCTCTCTATCTCTCTATCGCTCTCTCACTCTCTCTTCTCGCTGTTGTTTTTATGTTTGGTTTCATCATGTATGCTTGTTGCTGAACACGTATCGTGCTGTTTTACATCTCTAGTTCTAGTCTGCATTTTGGCATTCTCGTTTACATTTGATTATGTGCTATTGCTTGCTTTCCTATCTCCACATCCGCCATCGATCCACAAGTTCATTTTCGCATACCGCATAAGGGACTCACATTCGGGTGGGGGGGGGGAAAGCTTTACCTTTTCCTGTTAGCGAGACGAAGCCTTGGAGAGGCTCAAAGTCTCAGAAACAAAAAATCAAACAATCCAGTTCTGCATGTTGATTCTTTTCACCTATTTCCCTTTATGCTTACTTCCCCTTTACTTCACTGTTTCTGTTTGTTTGTTTGTTTGTTTGTTTATTTTCTTTACTTGTTCTGTAGTTTATACTATTTGGTATGTTATTTATGGTACTTGTAGTCAGGTTTGGTTCTGTTATACTTTCTTCCACCCGTTTCATTTCACCATTATTACCTACTCTTCCCCAGCCCTTACCATTATATGTGTATTATGGGACACGAAGGAATATGCATGTGTGTGACTGAGTGTATGTGTGTTTGAACGTGTGTAGAGAGAGAGAGAGTGTGTGTGTATGAACTGGAGGAGACGTAATCGTATCGGGATGCAGACAAATAAATAATCATAATCAGATAGGATGTGTCTGTGTGTGTGTGTGTTTGTCGTTTAAGAACTATTCACATAATATGTCTGCTAGCTTTTCTCATATCCCTTTTGCGCTCTGCTGCATCCCGTTCTCATACCCCTTTTTTCTTATACACGATTGCTGTTGAATACTGGAGGTATTGGTGAGGAAAAGATGACTATATTATGTATTAAAAACAAAAAGTTGCTACTTTTCTCCCTACAGCACACTGCAGACGTTCGGAGCTTTTGGGGAAAGTAAAACAAAAGCAATGAAACGTACCATATACCTAATCTATGCTGCGTGGTGTACTATGTGATGTTTTCTGCTCTCCGATACATTGTACTATTTTGAAACATTCAGTTGCTTGCGTACTGTGCCAACCCATTAATCCATTCACCGCCAGTCAAATGCCCGCTAACAATGACAGCAAAAGTAACGAACAAATTCTGCGATAATTGTTCGTGTTTTTGCCTGTCCTCGAAAAATGAACACCTGTGAGCTGGGATGTCAATCCATACACGAAACTCTAGCATTTCTACAGTGCAAATCAGTCGAGATAGTGTCATGATTGATTGTAGTGGGGGTTGTTTGTGAACCGAGGAGTGAACCGTTTGTAGCGCCGTCTGTGATGATTAGTGTAGTCTAGATCTGCTTTTACTGCTGGATCTTGCTTTTATCCTTGTTCTTTCCCTAAACATAACTGTTCAATTGCCCCACCCTCATTTGTTACAATCTAAAGTCTTCTGGTACTTGTTTATTTTTGTGTTTTTGTTTTCAATTTTTTGTTTGTTTTCAATACTATTTCTCTTTCACCTTCGTTCCGCATGACCCACCAACCCTTACTTTCAATGTATAATGCAATCGCAACGCGCAATCCTTTCCGCGCTGTGACACAATCTTTGCAGGTATTTTTTCAAGTTGCTTTTACTTTGCGTCTCTATCCCGCATGGTACTGTGTTCTAGCTTTACGTGATTTCATTCCTTCGCCAAAGGAGCTTATGTTGAATTACTGGGTTACTCTAAATATAGGTCGTCTCGGGTTTTATGTATTTATTCTTTTTTTTTATCGTTTTGCTCTGTTTGGGGTTTCATGGTTTGTCTAGTTTTATTCTATTTCATCTATTTCATGCCATGTATCTGCTTATACTTCATAATGCTTATGTTTCTTAAAAAAGGGAGTTTCTTTTGTGTTGTCTCCTATGTGTGTGTGTGTGTGTATATGTGTCTTTAGTTTAGTTTTGTTTTGGATGTATGTTTGTATATTATTACTTGTTATTATTTGTATTGTTTGTATCGTACGACAACCGGTACACCTAGTTGCAATGCACGATACGGGGTTCTCTCTTGTTTTGACACTGCAGGTTTCATGTCAGGTTCAATTTCAGTTTGTCATCACTTCTTTACTGCCCTTCTTTCAACCGTATATCGCGCGCACGGTTTCTACTAACACTTCAAATCAATCTTCTCGTTTCCATATGTTCCCCGTACTTTGTCACTCAGTCTAATTCGAAATGTCTGCTTGTTTCAACCCTTCCTCCCCCCCCCCTCTTCCCTCTCCCCTTGTCCCTGTTAAGTTTGCACACACAAATTAAAACACTGTTCACAGTCATGGGAAAACCAGAACCAAAAAAAAAACAAAAAACACAACAATCCCATACACAAAACGACGCCTATTGGAAGATCCCCGAAATGAACGAGTGTGAGATACGATGGCTGAATTATGGAGCGTTGTCTGAGATGAGATGGGCCGGAAAAATGTACATGCTTGTGTGTGTATGTGTGCCTTATGCTATTACCAATACCTATAAACACTTCCGAATTGTTTGTTTATTGCTCTTCTCAATTGATTCATTTATCTCTACTAGCCGCTAGTCTCCCAGCGTTTGCCCCGCTTCAGTTCAATCCAGTACAATTGTCGTATGCACTGCGATAGTGCTTGGAATGATGGTGGTTTCTTTCTTTTTGCCATTTCCTAGCCGCACGTTCGCTACCCTATAACCATGCCTGCCGTCTGCCGCTAACCGTTTAAAACTGCTAATCACCCACCCGCGGCCACACGATTTGCCCTCTGTTCTGACGTTCACTTTCAATGCTGTGTAATGTTTGGTTAAGGTTGGAGCAGTAGGATTAGTAGAACGTGGCTGCACAACTGCCGAGCACAGGGTGATTCTACTTATTACTGTTATTACGGTGCACTTGAGGAGCCGTCGGGTGCGGTTGCGCTTGCTGTTGCCGGCTGTTATCCTCCGTTTCGAGTCATCGACGCTCGTCTGCCGATGTTAAGCGCCCGAAAGCCGTGCGGATAGTGCGGAAGGGGAGATGCATGTTAATGGGTAGAAAGCAATCAGGGAAAGGAACACACACATATAAAGAGAAAGAAGAGAGAGAGAAAGAGAGAGAGAGAGAGAGAGAGAGAGAGAGAGAGAGATAATAGAAGAGAAGAAAAAGTGTGAGCGATCTCTGCAGTATACGATCACTATCGTATGATACTACAATGAATACTATAGAACAATCGGGACAAGGTAGCAACTGCTATCAGACGATCAAATTGTGTAAAGCTTTCATCATAGGGGTGGCCAAATTGTTAAACGAAATGGAATAGTGGACATAATGGGCATACTCGTACAGGGTAAGCATTATCACAAATGGCACAACTTCATTTGGAAATGTTCGTTGTTAGGGGTAATAATATTGTTAAAAACTCAAAGCACAAAGAAATGAGACAAACATATGCACACCACACGCACACATACATATTACGCAAAGAAACATTTTCCAAATTCACCTTCAGTGGCGGCAAAGCACTCAAAATCAGTATTCCAGCGCGTATTTTTTAAACGTGGTGTAGTTAGAAAAAAAAAAAAGAAATCAAATCGAAAACGCAGAGCTGCTGCTCGTCGCTACCGTTTAGTTAGCGCATTAGCCAGATGAACGCTTCACTGCAAACCACCGCCAAACGCGCGCTTGTGTTAGTGGGATGAAGTTAGGCCAAAATGAACAACAACAAACTCCGAACAAACTTTGCAACATACGAGCGAGAGAGAGAGAGCGCGGGGCTTCGTCTACTTCAGGTAAGCGGACGATAGAAAAGCCTTCTCGACGGTCGACGGATGCACGATGTGTATCTTTTTCAACCTATCGTCAAGCTCTGGCTGCGAAACTTTGGCATTCTTTGCCAAGTGGGAGCTGCTACTGCTCCCGCCGCCAACGCCACCCGACACGGATGACACGGCGGATGAGACCGACGGTGCCGAGGTGGAGGTCGAGACGGACAGCGATGAGGCCGAGAGCGATGATGTCGATGACGATGCCGATGATGCGGAGGAGGAGGAGGATGTGGTACAGGAGGACGATGATTTCGATGATGTTGTTGATGATGATGTGGCAGATGTTAAGCTTTTAGCCGAAGGCATCACAGCACCACCAACACCAATCCCACCAGAAGGCTTTGGTTGAAATTTAAGCTTTGGCTGATGCTGCTGGTGGCGATGGTCGCCACCTTTAGCGGCAAGAAAGGTGGAGGGATGATAGAAGGAGGAGGAGGAGACAGACGGAACTGTCGCCGCACTGGAGGTGTAGGACGACGGTAGGGCGCCCGCCGCCTTCCGGGCACCAGCAGTCTGTTCCTCGTGCAGTGCGGGCGGCAGGGGCAGCAAGCTGCGTCGCTGCTGACGCGCCTGACCATACTCACCATGGCTCGGTTGATCCTGCGTGCTGACCGACGGGCTCGTGCTCAGCGAGCTGATCGTGTTGGCCGTGTTGGTGCTTTCGTCCGAGGTTCGCTTGAAGAAGTTGTGTTGCAAGGCATAGTACGGTGTGACCCGCGTCTTCGGGTCGTAGTCCAGCATTCTCAGGATGAGGTCCTTAAACTTAAGATAGTCCGACACGCTGTGGCCGGGCTCGCCGTGCCGCCGGCCGCCCGGCCCGCCCGTCTCGACACCGAGTATGTCGTGCAGCTTGCGCGAGCCGGGCGGTTTGTATTTGCGCTGGTTTTGCGTCTTCCGCAGCACGTAGCTACCGTCCGACGGGAGCTTCTCGAAGAATTTGCGTGTTTTGTGCGCCTGGTCGAGGATGTGCTTCGGCGGCATACCGAGCACCTCCACGATCCGGTTGATCTGGTCGGCCTCGTTCGAGCCGGAAAACAGTGGCTCACCGGTGTGCATCTCGACCAGGATGCACCCGAGCGACCACATGTCGATTGCTAAGTCGTACGGTATCCCCAGCAGTACCTCTGGCGATCGGTAGAAGCGTGATTGTATGTACTGATATATCTGTAAAGCGTAGCGGCATTGCCGAACGGGTGGAATGGTTAGCGACATGACTAGAAATGGGGCTAGATGGGCCGTAAAAGCCCTCTCCGCGGTAAATGCGGTGATGCCACTTACCCGCTGTCCCAGCTGACAGGAGCTGCCAAAGTCCACTATCTTAATTGCTGATCGTTTTGGATTACATAGTAGTATATTTTCAGGTTTCAAATCACAGTGTATGATATTTAATTCTGCAAAAGGAAAGGAAAACAAACATTAAACATCATTCATTGCTGGTCGGCACGATGTTTTTGCGAACATTAGATAGCAATGCTGTAGCTTATCTCCCCCTATAATAGCGTAGCATTTGTTTTGTAAGCTGAAAACTACCATAATGGATTAAAAAAGCGATTCTAAATTGTTTTTGTAAACATCGCATACATCAACATCGACAGTGTTATGGAAAAGAGAACACGTTCGTTCCGTCAACGTGTAACGGCAGTTTAAAATATAACTATCATGAAAAGCAAATAAACTGCAGCCAAACTAAACATTACCATAGTAAACACTCCTGCAGCCACGCAGACCGCGGTGCTCTACTACCTTCGAGTTATCTACTATTGTACTAATATGCAAATCAACGACTCCCCAAGTACAAGTTTCTCTTTGGGGCTGTTTTAGTGCAGATGAAAAAAACACGCAGCAAACCATTATAACATTACCATACTAGGCTAACATATTCAATCCACATTCCCGACCATTATATGGGTCCGATTATTGCGAAAGGGTCACTTAATGAAAACCCGAAGATACTGCTGCAGTAACTGAAGTTTGCCTTTTAGACAGTGTATTTTACACTGCCGTTACCTTAAGGTACGAAGTACATACGAAATAGAATCTTGGAACAGGAACGTTTATGGAAATGTGCCTCTTTTAATACAACGCGCACTACTGTAAGCCATGAAGCAATTGTACCCCAATACTGAACAAATGTGATGGAAATTCCAACATTCCAACTAAATGCTGTTTGCTTCCTTAACACACTTGGCACACTTTCCCCACACACTGTGATCTCCACTTACCTGGTGTACTTAAAAATAATAACGCCGTACATAATTGCTGGGCAAACTTTTTCGTCAGGTTCAGTGAGACGCCGCGGAAGTTTGTATTGCGCAGTAGATCGAATAAATTATAGGATAACAGTTCGAATACTAAACATAGATGATTTCGCCACATGAAGTGCCGCTTTAGCTTAACTGTGGGAAATGCAAAAGAGTAAGAAGTAACAGCATCAATAAGTGTGCTCCGAGCAAATTTCTGGAAGAGAACAAGAACCCGCGTGGTGGCGGTACCTACCGATATAGTACTTATTTTCCGCGTCGGCCCGGTTCATCATTTCCAGCAGCTTGACCTCAATTTGTGCTTGGTTTAGGAAGGGTTTCTTGTTTTTGATGATTTTGATCGCCACCTGGCAGCGCTCCTCGTGGTCAAACGCTTTCACCACCTGCCCGAAGCTTCCCTTGCCTTGAGGGGGAGAGAGAGAAAACGCATCATTAGCATAATGTTCTGTCCACACAATAGCGCATCCGACCAGGGATCGTACGAACGCAGAGCAAGTCGTCACTTACCGATCAGTGAATCGATCTCGTATCGATCGAGAAACTTCTCGCCATTCTTAATGATATAGTCATGATTCTCGTCGTCGTAACCGTCGTTGTACAGCTTCCGCTCCTTTTTGTGGGAAGTGTCCTCGCCCTGGGTCTGCTGTGCTCTTCGCTTCTTTTTGGCATAGTAAACCTGCACAGAAAGAGAGAGAATAATAATTAAACGTCACATTAGCGCATCGTATTTCTAACACGCCGCACCGTTTGCGGCATATTTTGTGAAGAAGGGTTTGCCTCTTCCTGTTTTGCATATAGTTCATTATTTGTTTGTCCTTTTTGTTGTGGCAGTTTGCAGGGGGGGAATTATGTTAAAGGGCTCGGGACAGGCGAGATTCTCTGCTGCACCCTTTAACCCAATCCTTCCCCTGTGCGCACAATTTATGTGGCGTGCAGTGTACAAGACGTTCGTCAACTCCGTATCCATCTCAAACACTGCCCCTGTTTTTTTACCACCTCATGCAGAATCCAGCCTCCCCCACATTCTATACGCGAGTATGTGGGTATGTGTGTGGCCAGAAGGGAAGACACAGCGTTGCACAGAACCTTCGTGGACAGGTCTCGCGCTCGACAGTGTCTCGATGATTCTTCTTCGGCCTGTCACATGCATTTTATGTTTCCGAGCGAGAACAAAAGAATGCTGTGCCACCACCGCAGCCAGTGCGGCGGGACGGCGGGTAAGAACAAGCGAACCCACCCACCCCGACCTACAGAAGGCAATGCCATCGCATCCCAGACATTCCTGGGCGATTTCCTCGCGGGCATTCCGTACCGTGCTGCCGGAGAAAGAGCAAACTCAGTGAAACGCGTCCCGGCGGGCGGGCGGGCAGGCAACGAGAGGACGAACGAGGACGCGGAAAACTGCTGCTCGTGGGTTCGGGCTTGATAAGCGGTGTATGTGTGATGCTGTGCGATAAGAAGATGCGAAAAGCAGCAACCCGGAGCAGCAGAGCAGAGAAAGTAAAAGAAGTACAAGCTGGAACTGCTCCGGGCGTCCATTATTGTGTCTTTGTGTGCATTTTTCATAACAACAGCGACCAGGCTGCTGCAGGAAACAGCACCGCACGAGGAAATCGAGGGCAGAACGGGGTGGAGTCGCATGTCCTATGGGTGGAGATTTGGAAGCTGGGGTTACAATGAACAGCTGAGCGAAACAGCTTGGCTTGGGAAGTTTAATTCATTTCGGATTAGAAATCCAGATTGCCCAACGATTGCGGCGAGCGAGCGGCATCGTTCAAAATCGATTCAAATGTTCCCCCATTACTAAGTCCTGTTTGGTAAGTATGAATGGGCAGAAGAGTTGATGGATTTGGAATAAGGCATTTTAGAAATTACTTATGCAGCCGAAAAACGAATAAAATTAAGATCGAAACAATGGTGAGGAGCAAGCCTTTTTCGTTTCTTGTATTGATGGAATGGGTTTTAGAAGGAAGATTGTTTGCGCTTTAAAACTACAACTGCCTGAACAGTCCCAGCGGCATCCAACGAGTCCAAATCAATGTTTTACCAAAAATCAACCATTAGCTAAACGAAAACATACAGCCAGCAAAACCACGTTTGCTTCCATAACCGAAGCGGACATTGAACAAAAAAAAGAAGGCTGACACAGACGCATACAAACACATACGAACCGGAAGAAGATTCCGCGGACGCCTTTGCTCTATGGAGACGGTTCAAATCTCTCCCATCATACAACGACCTGTCTGTCCGTGTATTGTATGTGTGTGTGTGTGCCTCTCTCTGTCTCTCTCGCTCTCTCTTCATAGCTGAATGCATTATAAGCCTTCGCAAAGGATACTCAACCGGGAGACGATTAATCTCTTCAGCCACCGTCCCGGACCATTGCCACTGTCCAAAAAAAAACCAGTTCCCCGATGTCCCCCGTGTCCAAAAGTCCCATTAAATTATCTCTCTCTTTCTCTCTCTCTCTTGTGTTTTTTCTCTCCTACCGTTCGTGCGACTCTCTCAAAACACACCTAACTAACCAAGCCCTATCCTTACAGTTCCCAGCGCACATACAAACAGACTGAGCAACACAAGTGTGTGTGTGTCACTTCCCGCAGGATTTTTCATCATCCCCAATCCACACCAACACACACACACACGCACAGAGAAGCGAAAACAAAGGGGGAGGGAGGGGGAGGGGGCGAAACACAGACACCAGCAAGGATGTGGAGCACAACAACCCCCCGGCCAGTACCGGAGAACACGCAAGGATTGTTGGGCGGGTGTGACGACGAGCGCCTTTCTGACCTTCCCTAACCTATTTCGCCACGCCGCCGCTTCGCCATCAGTTTTCGGAGAGCCCGGAGAGTGCGCGCCGCCGCTACTTTCTGGCGCGACAACGACTCGTCTCCTCTCCTCAAACTGCGTTTCTCTTTCCTTCCCTTTTCCGGTGGTATGGTATGCAGTCGCCTGCATTGGTGTGTGTGTTTTTATGTGTTCGAACGAGGAGTGTCCGGTTGTATGTATGCGTGTATGTGTGTAAGCGCATCAGATGGCGCTCTCCTACACAACGACAAATGTGTGATCCCTTTCGATGCCTGCCCCCCACCTCCCTCCCACAAATGACGGGAGGGTTTTGGGATGGCGCAGGAAGGCTAGACAGTGCCACCATAATCTGGGAAAAATCAACCGACGGTTCAGTTGGGATGGATGGATGGAAATTGTCTGCGACAGCTTTTAGCTGGGGTGGGACTGGGTAAGGGGGGAGGTAGTGGGTGGTAAGCAGTGCGGTTCACTGCTGTCTGAGTGCAAATGAACGATAGCAGCTAGCGTGGCATAGGGACGCATTGGTTTAGTACGTGTCGGGCAACACTTTAACTGCTTATGTTGAAAGGGTGGGACAAAGGGGAGCCGTGTGCCCTCCCAGGACGGATGGTTTTGTGTGCAACATCGAAGTGTAGACGTCTTTTGATAAGAAAAAGTAGCTTATTACGTACGCTACTCAATACTTCAAAAACAATAGTAATAATTTTAGTAGAAAACAGTGAACAATTCACGCTACTGCTAGACTAATTTTCTTCTAAAAAGCCGCTATTTGCATCGCTTTTCTAGCTTCGGCCTGGCAAGCAAAGAGCCGCAGCAGCTGCACCAACCATCATAAATCATCGATCGCTGACTGCACAACCAAGCCCGTCTGCTCTCGCCGTTAGTGGATGCGATCTGCTGCAGCGTGTCAGCTGCGTGTCTGGTGCTGCATCCTTCTTATTCCTGCCCCATCCCACCCAGGAGACGAATCTAGGATGTTTTAGCATCACTACCACCGATACACATAAGAGAGAGAGGGAGAGGAAAGCACATACACACGATGCCATACAAAATATACAACCCGTGCAGTTGTGATGGTGATGCTGGTTGATGGTGCATCATCAGCACACAACATGGAAAAGGAGCGAGCAAGCGAGAGAGAGATAGAGAGAGAGAGAGAGAGAGAGAGAGATAGGGAGGGAGGAAAATGAAATTAGGTGCAGCGCAAAAGACAAACGAGCCAGTGGACGATTGTTTCGTTTGGAGCAAAACTTTTAAAACTAACTTGATCGCTTTATGCTATTTTTATCTGTTTATGGAAATCAATAAAAAAAATATTTTTAAACGAAAAACTTTGCAAAACTGCTTTCGTTTACGTTACTTGTATATTGTCATATTGGAAAAGGAAAGCAAAACACATTCTTATAGCGTAACGCCGCAACATGGAGACGCCTAGTTGCTGTTTCATGCTGCTTTTTTTTTACTTCGAATTAACGCATTCGCTCGTTCGCACATCTCTGGTTAGCATCGACCGGGCGCATCATTTGAGCAGCTAGCAGCAGGAGATGAGCTGATGGACTGCATGTTGCAATTTTAAGTACGATCAAATAGGCAAAAAACAGCCCTTGAACGCGTCAACCGACACACCGACAGCAAGCGGCGGTTTGGCAACAATAACAGGAAAATCCATCAAACATACCGATGGAAAACCGTCGACCCTCGTGTGGAGACAGGGTGAGGGCTAGTGTGACCGTGCCGGACAGACACCGCCGCACGCAAACACACACACGCAGGCAGTTCCAGACAGGAACACAGGGAACACGGCCAACAAGAGCAAAAGGAGCAGCTCCCCATCGAAATGAGAGAATCGTGTATGCGTCCAAAGCTAAAATATACCGTGTCGCCCCGTGCCCACACACACACACATGCAGCGCCAGGCAACACGAAACTACACGAGCCGTCCGCCCGAACCGAGTACCATGGTTGGAAATGGTGGAAAATTTAGCAAGAGACAAAGCATTGCTAGAAACGAATCACGATGAGAGAGAGAGAGAGAAAGAGATAGAGAGAAAGATAGGGAGAGAAAAGCGAAATGAAAAACTCGCTAAAGGAAACTCCGACGCTGGCACCACACACACACAAACACACTCACACCAAAGGGCAAGAGCGCCGCCAGCCATGTGAGCAGGGTACCGGAGGGATGGCGCAAGGGCCCAACGGCGACACAACGACAGACGCGCGTTCACCCTTATGTGCGCGCTGATGCTTGTTGGAATGATGCTGCTGCTCCTGCTCTTGCTCCTGCTCCTGCTGCTTCCGCTTCTGTTGTCGAGGGTCGGCCGGAAGAAAATCGATATCGTGTGCACACGTTGGCGAGCGCCACAGCTACCCAAGCGCGTCGTTAGCACGACAACGCTGGAGAAGTATTTGCGGCGAAGACTTGCGGGATTGGAAAAGATTCCAAAATGTTTCTGCCTTTCGGCAGCGATGATGTATTGCACACTTCTTTTTCTACATTAATAGCATAGAGGTACCCATTTTAGAATATTTTAATAATATTTTCATAATTTAGAAAAGAAAAAAATCCACCGCGACCATGGAGGCGCCTGGTGGTGGTGGTGGTGGTGACAGTTTCTCTGTCAAACTAATCATTTGGGGTTGCGGGGAATTTAAAAAAATCACATAAATGCGGTATACGCAACTTCCTTTAACGCTGGCAAACCATATCTACACGCTGGCTAGACTACAAGTGGTCAATTCGGAGCCCGGGAGGTGAAAATAAGTCATGGAGCAGCTAATGGTACGGAATGAAATGTAACTCCCGCTCGCTCGCTTCTCGGTAAAAGGGACACAGTAACAGCGTCCGACGTGTAGAGGTAGGCCACGGTAGTAAAGGTACAATCAAACAACTGGAGCGAGAAGAAGCGATGAGGACAGTGGTTTGCTAGGTACGACAGACATCCGGAAGAAGATATTTGGAGCCTGTTGTAAAAAAAAGCACACACTTCAGCTTCTCATTAACTCACAGAGTCCTCCTCCTCCTCCTCCTTATCCTGCTTCTCGGCAGTGTGCCCTCACAGATCCCTTCACATTCACTATTGTACGATAAAGTATCTCTAGTAATGAATGAGACGGTTGGTTGAGCGGAATAGCAAATGAAACAAACAGAAACCAAGAAGAAGAAAAAAACCGATAACAGAACGTTAGCTATGCATCACTAGCACATTAGTAAGAGGCTGGGGCGGAAGGGATTCGTCGAAAGCCATATGATGGTAGCCCACACCACCGGGCGGCAGTTAATATTACTACATCTCCAGTACTGTCCTTTCCGGTTCAATTGCTTGCGGCGAGTGGAATGTCTGCCCCTGCTGTACAAGCTCTTCTCCGGGCAGCAAGCGATATTGCTTCAATCATAGTTTTCTTTTTTTTTCGTCATCCTTCTCCTGTATTATATCCGTAGCATCCTATTTTTACACCGTTTCAACGTCAGCTGCTGGCCAATGGCCAGGAACAAGTGCTGCAGCCAAGGCTCGTGTAGTGGAATCGGTAACGGTTGAGCAACTTTATACGCTTTCGTTATTTTTCGTGGTGTGCTTTTTTTCCCTGTGGCCTTTTTGCATCCGAAAAGAAGAGGAGCTTGCTGATTGATTTTCCGACCGCCGGTTTTTTTGTATATAAATATCTGCTATAAGGGTTCAACGACCGATGGAGGGCTATCGCGTAAGCCACCCACACAGGGCGTACAATATTTATATCCGCTATACCTTGGAATAGCGTCTTCGTGTGATATCGCTTTATTGAATGCCTGTTTTAAAGCACCGGATTTAAGGAACCGGATCGTCTTTTTATACATTCTAACGCAAGGGACGATAATATGCCGCCAACACGCAATCCTCCCAAGACCCAAGAGCTCGCCTGCACGCATAAGTGTCAAATGATGATGATGACGCACGAGTTGAAATTAAAAAAACAAAACACCCACCAACCCTCATACACACCCCCTTTCCTCCCTCGCTGCAGTGGGCACACGCATTGCGAACGGCACACACGCGGCTGCCAAACGTCATGGACGAAATGTGCAAGAATTTACATTAAAATTCCAATAATGAAAGGTTCGCGGCGCCCGACCATCCCCTCCCGATTCCCGTGTTTTGCCCCACCGCTGCGCTGTGTGGGAAATGGGTTGCACGAGGGGAAAGGCGCACTGGAACGGCGACAAACGGGCACGGAAGCGCGACCGAACCTCGCACGCCGTACGAATTTCAATTTCTTCCGCCGTCACTTTGTGGTAATAAATCGCACGCGAAGAATGTCCGCGGGGATTCGGAACGGGGAAGGGATACACAGCTTCTGTTGCGCATCAGTTCGATTGTCACAGGGTAGGCGGGGCGGGGAGGGGGGGAGGGCAGTCTTCTAACAGGAGTGCGCTCATCCTGTGCACAGGATATGCACAAGCGCGCGCGCGCCCCGGAACAAATGAAAATAGGAAACGAAAGCAATATATTTCCCTCTAAACCCAAAACCACAACCCATTCGCATGTCGGTGACATTTACATGCGCTCGCGCACCCAACACTTGGGGAAGGGCACTTGTGGACGGTTTGTTAGCGTTTGTTTGAGATTTTGTTGCTTTCAAACACGCGGCCACGACTCGAGTTACATCGTTTTTACTATCTTTTAAATGAAGGATACTTTTTAATTGCTCCAACCAAGCGCCGAAAACTTGGACGCAAACAGGACGGGATAGTGGATGCAGTTGGGAATGAAATCATACGAAATAGATTCAAAAGAATGGGATTTCCCAACAGAAAACAAGAATACTTCGAATTGCTTCTGCCATTTCCACGTTCAAAACCTTAGTGTTAAATTGGTTTTAGAAAACTTCCAGATACACGTTTGGCACACATTTTCACAGCAGTTTTTAATACAATGCTCAGACTTCATTCCACTTCTGCAGTGCACAAATAAATCTACATCGATCGTTGACCTCACACCCCCCTTTCAAGACACTCCACACTGCTTCGATGTTGGAAATCATTGGTGATTATTTCATCTCTACACTGCTTCCTAGCAGGCCTGTGCAAGCGAGGAGCAGGACATAAAACTGGGATGATGAAAATGACGCTTTCGTCGCATCTGCCATAGCAGCACAAGAGGCTCAGTTTTCTTTCCATTCTCTTGTGTGTGTTTTTTTTTCCTTTTCTTCCTTTGACGAATTGTCCAACTTAATACAGCAGGACCAGCTTCTCAAGCACGCACCCGGCACGAAATGGAGGCAACATAATGGTCAAGATATTGGTTTGGCCAGAGGGGGGGGGGTCCGTTCGTTCCAGTTTCCTCCAGCGAGAGCACCTCCGACCTTTTTATGGGCTCCAGTCGGCCTGAAGTGAACTTGAAGAAATTCAAACAGATGACCAAATCCTACTCGACTATCTACTTCTGCCATGGTCGATTTTTTTATTTCGATTCTTATTCGCCTCGTTTTTTTCTGCCCCCCCCCCCCTGCCTTTTCTACTCTTGACTGCGCTGCCTACTCGCAGGGAGGGATTATTCTGCTGAGCGAGCCACCAGTTTAGCAGAAGCTAGAAGTCCTCCACCTAGCTGGCGCCAACACAACTGTCCTAACAAACGCCCGGTTCCAGTGAGTGTTCCCCGGCACCGTTGTCAAGTGGAGAGAGTTTTCCCTTACTCATCGAGCGGCTGCCGGCACCGCTTACTCGTGTTTCCGCGTCACTAGTTGAGTCAGCAGCAGCAGCCGGTTGAACCATTTTCCAACCACACACACACACGTACACCACACATATTTAAATGCGCTACGTGCCAGAACGCTGGCTCCACTGAGGTGGGCCCGAATCGTACAGCGTGGATAGCACGGATATATGACAGGACATTATTATAATTCAATTATAACAATGACCGGCCCATCGAGGTCGCATTCCTTGCACGGAAAACGGCCCCGCGATAAGGCACGCAGCAGCACAGCCCAAAAATGGCCCAAAAAGAATATTAGTAAAATTAACATACGCTCGGCTCCCTAGGGATGGCGGTGCGACCGACCGCCATAGGATTCGTTACGCAACCGGCCGTACGTTGTATGGCGCGGGAAAGACTCGGACATCGATCGTGCGCGCTCTGCTCATCAACGTCTTAGAGGACAAACAATTAATTTAAAATCGACCTTTCTTTGCTGCTGCGCTCCACGGCAGGGAGGAGCTTCCGTCGGGATCGGGTCTACCTACCTCGTTAATGTGTTTGTAGGTTTTGATCAGGTCAACGCTTAGCTTTCGCAGGGGAGCGGTCGCTGGATCACGAAAAAGCACCGGTATCCGAGCTTCCATCGCCCGAATATCGGTCGATGATGTGGGACTTATCGAACGCTAAAAGAGAAAGAGCGAAAAAACAAATCAAGCCTGGGGTAGTATGGTAAGGGTCAAGACATCGGTACTCACCTGGTGTATATCACGATGTACGGCAGGTAAGTGTTCTTCTGTAACCAGTCTTCCGTAGAGCGGCGCATGATGCCTTTGCCGCGTTGAGTCAGGAACATTTCCGGATGCGAACTGGGCCGCCACTGGAAAAAAGGGAGAAGATACAGGGCAAGGATAAGATTAGTACTTTGCATTAAAATAAGTCTTTGCAAAACAGCAAGCAGCATCACATACTCCGCTGCTTTAACCGAGGAAAACAAAAATCAACCCCGATTCACGAGCTGTGCGAACGCAAAGGTGTAAAGATACAAATCACAGCCAACACATGGCATCACCCGCAGAAGCGTCGAGAACGAAATGCAAAACACAACAGAGCTAACACCAACACAGCATGCCGCCGTCGCCGCCGTCGCCGACCCCGTGCATGCGAACGAGCATAGGAAAGCGAAATTGTACAAAAACATGCTTGCGCTTGGTTTCACCCTGGCTACCACCACCAGCGACCCCGTACCAAGGTTTTGGCTTTGGAAGCCATTTTTTCCCTCCAAAAAGCCTCGCAAAAATCGACCCAAACGATTGGGGGAGAGAAGAACGACGACGGCAACCGAATAATTGAGCCGGAAACAAGGTTAACGAACTTCGGCGTCTTGCCTTCGCTTCCTTCAGGTTTAGGCGAGTACAGGTGCGTCATCGGCGCATTTTGGGATAAAAGCTCGGCCCACGATCACGCGCTTGGCATGGATGCGAGCTTTTAGCAGGCGGGTGGTGGTTCTGCATGTGTGTTTGTGGTGTTAGGTTGCTACTTCTTTATGTTTCAGATTACAGAGAGTTAAAGCAAGAGAGCGAGAGAGAGAGAGAAAGAAAGAGAGCCTTTTGCTGTTATTTCCTCTCCTACTTCATTCTCTCTCGCGAGAGATTCAGATTGAGTTAACATTTTCTGCAGAAC
Organism: Anopheles arabiensis; assembly: GCF_016920715.1. Classification (NCBI taxonomy): domain Eukaryota; kingdom Metazoa; phylum Arthropoda; class Insecta; order Diptera; family Culicidae; genus Anopheles; species Anopheles arabiensis. The sequence continues at coordinate 15,739,258 of NC_053517.1, forward strand.
CCTTGGATTACGTACTGTTTTTGTAAAGAGTTCTTAAAGTGTTGCAGCTCAAAATCGGGAATTCAAGATGGTCCCACGCCGACAGGTTCACACTCCAAAACAAACCTCAAAATCTCTCAATAAAACATTTGTCACTTCTTACCTGTGCCTTTACAGAGTGCCAATTGCGAGACATTTCTTCAACACCTACCAAACAAGCCCCCGCCGTCCCATGCTAATGTATGCTCTTTTTCTTCCTCTTCGGTGGTCTCAGACAATTGCGATATCTTCTGAATCATACCTTTAGAACGGGGATAAGAGACGGAAGTAATCTTAAACACAACCGAATACGATGGTCACTTTATTTCTCGCACACCAACGCACTTTCATGCGCGAACGTTTAGCCTTTTGCTCTCTACAAAACACATTCATGTTGCTGATATTTGCTACATGTGTTGGACCATTCATTCTTTGCTTCTTTGCCTCTCTCAGTTTGTGATGAAGTCATGCGCAACCTCTAACACCATCTCACATCTTACCGCGATCGATGAACCTCGCTTTGCTGGCTCTATGAAGATCAAGTCGTTCTCATGCATGCATGCTCCTCTCCAAACGATTCTCTATTCTCATTCAGAGTAGCTTTGTTGCGCTATACAGAGAGACAGAGAGAGAGGCGGTGAGCATGGGTTTGCATCCATCAAATGGATCTCAAACTATTTCGAAACTCGGTGTGCTTGTCTCGCTGAAGGTTCATGTGCTGCCGTGCAAGGTAACGAGCCGCAGCCGTGCTACGTCCCGGCAACGGCTGTCTCTTGCAACTGCTTTGATTGAGTTGTCAGCACGTTTAACTTTGTAATGTTACCAAAAAAGAAGTTTCGTTGGTTTCGTGCAATACTGTTTCAAAATAAACTCAACAAATGCAATGAGTACAATAAAGAGTATAGATTCAAACTGATGGGCAACACCTAATTCACTAAATCTGCACTTTGCTTCCGATGATGTATTACACCATATTTTCAAAGATTCGTTTAAGAATAACGAGCATGTGGCCGCCTTCGCTATTTTCTCCACCGGGCAGACGGCAACACGCCCGATGCATACGGGTAAGGTTAGATTGATTGTTCCGCCACCCAGGACCCGTCCAATATCGACGCTGCGACTGATTTGTGGCGGAAATGGAGCAGCTGTTGTGGCCAATTTCGCTAATCATGCGACCATGGGGCCCGTCCGCGGTAGGCTTTTGCTCGCAGACGGCGTCCAACAACGTCCATCGCTCCCGCCCCACGCAACCATCGCAAACTTCTGCGATGAAACATACCACACGAACGAACACGTACAGCAATCCAAAACAGTAACAACAAAAAACCCTTCCCCAACATCACCAACCAACCGGTGTGTGTAACGAGGTTAGCAACTTTACACACGGCAGCACCAGATGTCCGCCGACGTCGTCGTCGGCCAACTTCTTACAGCTCAGGGGTTTGGGTGGACGAGGTTTGCTTCAGATTCAACCGAAAGTATTGCGCACACACACACATGGACAGCGGGCAGAGGACCATATATCGTGTTACCGTATTATACCGAACCGAACCTTGGCTTTAATTGAACGACCATGACCAGGAAAGAAATTGGAAGCAAACAAAACGGCACCAACTGACAAAAAAAATGCGAAGCGTACGTGCTTCGTGTCATCGGTCACAGATTCACAGCGCCATCTGTCTGCTAGAAAGGTCAGCAGTCGTCTGCTTCTCCAAATCCATACAGCCTTAGTGGAGAATGTATTTTTAAAAAAATCCCTCTAAAACATCAATCTTAACTGACCCCTCCTAAGCAAAGACAATGCGCGAGCAAAAAGTGAATGATGATGCGATCAGGGGTGGTTGGGCGTCCAAGGTAGCCCCCGTGTATCCAACGGCTTACGAACCAGGTAAAAGCAGCATCCCCACAGCGAAACCCGCACATTATGTGCTCTATGCCTTCCGAACACCGAGCTGCAGTTGCAGTTCGCATCATCTCTCTCTCTCGAAACCCATACCTCGTCCGTACCGCATCATTATTCATCCGTTCGCCGTCCGCAGAGAGTGGTGGCTGTAGCTGCGCTTATTGCCCCATGCCGCCCCGTGCCGGTCATTTCGCGTCGGTCGTCGTAAGCCGACGCTCCAAGGCAAACCGGTTTGCGGGGAATTTCCTTCCACACACACACACACGCACACACATGCAAGCGTTTCTGGGTTTCAGCATTATGCGTCACACGGTGATCACGAAGCCGGAACAACACCACACACCGGAGCCGGAGAGCAAAAGAAATTCCAAAAAAGCGCAAAGAGCAGCCGGACGAAGTGGTGACTCGGCCACCTTCTACTAACCGATACTGCCTCACCGTACAGTCTAGCTGGACAATTAACGATCCTCACAGTTCCCACCGTTTTGAAATGGTTTAGTTTATTTTCTATTAATTTGACAAAAATGCGACAAAATGAAATTGTAAACCTTTTATTCAACACTACAGGTCGCTTAAGCTCATTCCAAAGGTCTGAAAAATGTATGCGAACGCCTTCGCACCTTCTACAACACGCAGCGAGCGAAAGACAGTCCGACATGTAGGAGCAGCAACGCAGCAAACAAACCCACCGGCGCTGTCTGTACATCGAAACGCGTCCCCTCTCTCATTGTGGACCCCAACACGCTAAATGCAGCGGGCATCAGCAGCAGTTTTGCGTATAAGTTTAGAGTGCGGCACAAGCGAACGAACTGATCACCACCTCCGACGACGACGACGATGATGACGAGGACGACGGACGGCACATGCTTTACGGCCGCAGCCAGGTTAAAAGAGACTGCCGCCAACGCAACACGCCAGTGGTGGTGGTGTCGCGGTTGTGCTCTCTATTTTTAGCATATTACAACACCACCACCGCCCGCCTGTTATTTTCACCATCTCTGTTTCGCATTTGCACCCATACAACGCCCCGACCGCACCGACCCACTAGAGTTACTAGTGTCTTTGCAACACCTTCAACACAAAACACACACGGAGAGGAAAACTTTGACCGTTACCTGATGTTTTAGTAACAATCATTTGTGGACACTCACACACACAGCAAACCTTCTGGTACAATTTGTATTATTAAAAATAGGAAGAAATGTTCTATTTCAAAATTTACCTTAAACTGAATAATACAGGGTTTTCCAGGAGTTCGCATAGCTGTGGGACACTTTTTTATTCTTAAGTACGTGAAATGAATTTAATGTAATGGGAATTGGACTCTAAAGCACCCTTGTTGGACAGATCCAATAGGAATTTTCAAGGAGCCTGTCCAAAAAGGCTGCCATCGATTCCAATTTCAATCATATGAAATTCAATTCTAACAGGAAATAGTTAAGGAAGTGTTCAACAACTATGAGAACGCCTGGAAAACCCTGCAAGAATTAAAAGCATTTTTTTTTTTCATACAAAAAATGGCAAAAAAATAATCAATTCAACAGTTTATTTCAATGTAAGAAAAACGTGCATACAATTAATTTTAACCCCACACAAACACACATACGGTACGCTCGTGAGTGAGCAGTGCGCATGAAAAGTGCGTAGGTGGATCGGGTGGAAAGCTATAAATAAAAACCCCGTGGCTCCGTAGCAACCAGCAGTACACACACGGTCGGGCACGGTTGGAAACTCGCGGTGAAAGCGCGTTGGTCAAATTTTGCTGCTCCGCCAATACTACTGTCACCGTCACACCAGTGGGAATGAGGAATGAACCCATACAAATGTACCACTGCAGCGTTTGTTTGTGAGCGAGCGAGAGAGTGAGAGATGAACCTCAAGTGACTTCCTGATGTCATGGCGCCAGTAAATTCAGTTGAAATTGCATCAATAGCTGTGAGCAATTTTTACATAAAATTGTAAACCCGTCAGTTGCTGTGAGGTGCGATGCAAGTGCCCACCACACCCAGTGGCATCAAAAAACTCCACTACAAAGTACGGCGCAGCAACACGTCGACGTTTTACCTTGGCCCGAGTGTTTTTGTGCTGATCAACAAAACTGACCTAGGGAACACACACACGTTACCAGTCTCAAACTCGCAAACAGCGTTAATGCCGACCTCAAGGCTTGCCGCTGGGTGACACCGGCATCATAATTGACCGGGCCGTACCGAACGCCCGGAGCACAGCAGCAACAGCGGCGCTCGGTGGTTTCGTGTCACTCGAAACCGATCTCTGCTTGCAATGAAACACAAATCCGTTCTACTCCTATGCTGCTGCTGTTGATGCTGCTGGCACCGGCACAGGTGGAAAACTATGCTGTGTGAGCTTTGGTTTATTTTTAAGCAGGCGTTCTGTGATCCGTTAAAACCCGGGGACAGAGAGCATTTAGACACAACAATAACTACTGTACTGTGTTTTATTATTAGTTTTATTAACTAGAAGTTAAATTTGCCCAGTGCGTTATATCAAACTATTGTCAATTCCGATCAGGATAAGGATTAGTGAGCAATGATTGCGTTTTGTTCCACGAAGGATACCCGATTATGCGTGTGCGTTGCCGCCCCAGCAACACATGTAATAAACACCTACGGTTGGGAAATCTTCCTACCGCGTTCGCTATCCGCTTTGTGTTGCCACACATGAGGATCGAGAAGAGCGCGGCAGAGACGACTATGCCCCCCACCAACCCTTCGACCGTTGAGTTTCAGCAGGTTCTTTTTACTAACCGCCCCAACCCTTCCGGACACCCAAAGCGTGTGGTGTTGCACATGAAGTCACTGGTTCAAAAATAGACCCATAATTCATTCTCGCTTCTCATTTGCACGGCAGCAGTAGGCAGCAATAGCGAAGGCGAGCGCAACGCGCCCCAAATGGCGAATCAACCCATCCACGAGACCGGCCACACATCGACGGACCACGGATGACCTCCAGACACTGCGCCGGGAGTCGTGGCATAAGAAGGGCGGACGTGTGGAGGAGTGTACCATTTCCTATTTCCGCAACACAGAACCTGGAAGGCATGGAAAGTGGAGAGAGTTGGTGATGGGCAAGTGGGGCTGATATCTGTTTGTTTTTCACATTTTTATATTATTTTTAAACTGTGTTTTTCCTCTCCCACATGTCGTTATTAAGTTATTGTGCCCAGAAAAAAGAGAGACGTTCATAACTGGAAACTGATTGATCTCGACGGCAAGCGCAACAGGAGCACGTCTGCTTTTGACTTGCAAGCACGGCTGGTCGGTTATTCTACAATGAATCCGCGCGTTGCAGCGTAGAATCCCGATGAAAGAGAGTTCCTCTCACAACCCCAACAAGCAACGTTTTCTGTTTTCTGACGCTTGCCAAAAAGTGATTCATCTCCACTTCCGACCGGAATTTCCCGGCGAAGTGTACCACTCATCATCATTTGGATTTGTCACATCCAAAGGCTAGTCCGCCAAGATGCATTAAACACCTTTTCTTTGTGCGAGGAAACCCCATCCCCTCTGTCCGGAGACTAGTTGAACGCTTTCCACCCAGAAAAGTAAAGCCCGTCTCGAGTGTGGTGGTCCGGTTCGCGTGGGCACTAACCACTCACTGCGCTGCTGCCACCCGTCGTCAAGATGCGCCGTCGGTGGACGCCCGGTGGCGATTATCGGGAGCTCAACTTTGATCTCTGACTTCTTCAGAAGCTGTTTCCCGCCCAACACACACAAACACACACAAAAAGGTGATGCCCACACGGAGATGATTTACTGGCACTCGTAGTGTACACGACCCCCTGTTGCTAGCCAACAGACACACAAAGTGCTACGAAAAAATGTGGATCCGACAGGACGCATTGCAAAACATCGATGTGCAGTGCGTAACAAGAGGTAAGATATTAATTACATTGGTCAAACTACACAAAGTTCGTGAAATATGTTGTCGAATTAGTCTTTCCAGCAAATTTACAGGCTTTTGCTTCACGCTAACAGCCCTACATAACACTAAGCTTAAATAACCTCGCCGGAAAAAAGTGTGCAACGGACTGTTGTTTTGGTTGGGTAAGGCAAGGGAAAACGTGCGTCCAACGCGTTCGCACTGCTTAACCGAGGCCGTCGGAGAAGGTGCGGGAAACCGGCGGCCTAGGGCGTTCATTTGCTCCCACGCTTATCGGTCCTCCGTGCCGGTACCGATCATCCAGATCCCACGACTTTTTGGCTACATTTACTCCCCCGCCATCTACCGACATGCTGCTTCCCACACACACAAACACTTCCCCTGCCATAATCCATGACCGCCTGTGTTTGTTAGCTTCTGCTGCATTCGCAATTAGGGATTTGAAGGGAGATAGAAAGAATTGTATGTGTGTGTGTCTGTGATAGCGCGAAACATCGAAAGAAAATCCGTGGGATTTCTCTCCTCGGCCGGCAAGCTTTTTCTCCGTTCGCGTGTGCGTGGGTGACAACCTTCTTCGCACCCACATTTGTCGCGTTTGTTTGTTGTGGCAAGAGTGAACAAAACAAAGTAAAAAGACCACGTAGCTTCACATTTTCTTCACGCCTTCAAACGCAAAAAAAGGCCGCTGGATTATCGGATAGCAGATAAGCTTAAAAATTGGGACTCTCTCCAATAGCCGCAAAGTACACTTTATCCTAATGCAGCAAAAAGGTGTAATCAATTTAGCAAATGAAGGTATCGTCTTTTCCTTAATGATCAGTAATTATAAACTGTGTCTTCCCCTTTGTGCGGGATTGTCCTTGAAGCATGAAGCATTTACACACGCAACACACAAAGAAACACAGAGCATATGGCGCAGGAAAAATCATATTTCTCATGGTGAAAAGGTAAACATTCGATGGGGACACATCGCATTCTTTGACCGTCAAAGAAAGAGCGTACAGCAGCAGCACAGCGCACCGTGCAGGGAGAGCGCGACCGTGGAAGGTAAATTGAAACGACAGACACACTTCCGCTCAAGACAAACTCAAGCGCACATGCACAAGCTTAAGCCAAGATGCGATGCACGCTCCTTCAAGGCAAGAAATGAACCGCCAACCATGATGCTCTGCCGTCTGTCTGTGGACCATTCTCCCGAGATGGTGAATGTAATTCAATCAAGTATTTCCGGTTATCCGATTCCTGCATTTTTGTTGTTGTTGCTGCCGTCTAGACAAGAGCACACGCAAAATGAAGTGACTCCCATCGCAAAAAAAAAACCCCAGGGGACGAGATCCGAAGCACAGCAGCGAGAGCTTGCGGTTGGCGACGTCATGCATCACCAGGAGCAGTAAGGCAATCCAAGGCCACGACAATGGTTCGGAAATGTTTACACACCATCTGTCCTTCTCTCACTCTCTCTCTCTCTCTACCTCTGTCACTTAAATTGGTGCATTTATGTCATGTTCAAATTCATATAAATTCAATTGTTTCGAAATATGTTAAGAGAAAAGAAACTTTTTGTAGTGGGGAGTAAACCTCCAATGTAAAAACATTACCCTTCAAACTAATAGAAAGACTTTTTTTAAATATATCGATTAATTTCATTTGAAGACTCCTAACACCTAGAGATGTGGTAACTTCTTAAGAGATTGTGCATTTTAATTATGGCAATTAAATAGTGCATTAAAGTAGATCGTCCGCTGCAGTCCATCTTGCCCATGTATCTTAAATACATTAAATACAATACTTAAATACTTAAATACTTAAATGCCGTCTAATAATGCTACCAAAATCAGATGGCCAACAGTTGAAAAGATTGTTTGTTGTGGATTTTCCCAAAAAAAAACCCCCAGACGAATTTACCCCGAAATTACTATTCCTTTCGCGTCAAACACACTAAAACCCATCCGCCGCTGGAAGCTTGTACCTGGTTTGACCTAGCCACTACGCCCTCCCAAACACCCTCAGTCTCTCTCTCTCTCTCTTTCTCGACCTGTCTGCTATTAAATCCCCAACAAATCGTTTATGACGACAACGCTCTCCTCTGCAGCGTTCCCTCAAAACGGGCCAGACAGTGAGACGGTGGCGTGTTTCCATTCGCAATCGAACTCATCTCCCGGTATGCTCACCTCGCAATCTTGTCCCAAAATCTGGAGGGGGGGGGGGTTTGGGTAGAGCGAATCTAAAAATGAACATTAAATCGAACCCACCAGACACACGGCCCCAAAACACACAGCCGGAAGGAAGAAGGAGGTTAACCGGCATTGCAAGAAGGATCCCGGTGGCTGCGAGGCGCGGTAAACAACTTCACAACTTTGAGCAATCCTTTCTCGCCCGCGTGCGACGGACTGAATCGTCGCTTCGCCGATCGTGAACTGATTGCCACCGTCTATAGCGTTAGAAGAGGACGGCACAGTGGACGCAGGGGCGCGAAGGGGGATGGGGGGGGGTCTGCTACATCGTCATTTGCACGAAAATCCAATGACCTCTGTCTCAATCTTTCTCTCCCTTTACTCTGTCTCTCTCCACGGCTGGGATGTGATTTTCTCGACTATTCTACTTTTCCAGACGAAACCCGCTACCATCCATCCCGCCCGCTGTATAACCTTTTTTCCCATTCTCCCGTCTATGTTGCCGACCGAAAATCCCTGTACGGATCTGGGGCCACCAGACGGCTGAATAGAAGAAAAAACAATACAATCACAACCCCAAAACGTCGTCAAAGATAAAGTTAATGCTGTACTTCTCGCCCTCCTCACTTATGCACTCTCCTAACCACTCTCCCCCACCGGTAAGGAAGTTTCCCTCCATTCCCGCTTTGAGCGGTAGGCGGGGAGATCCTGACCCAAAACCGCCGGCGACGATACAGCTCCAGCAACACGAAGAAGAACATCGTAAGTCGTTCCGTTTCGGCAGCACAATTTGTTTTCCCGTCACCTTGCAACATCGCGTCGGTGTCGGTCTTCTCCCCTGCCCTGTGCTACTTTGTTTGGAGGGCTGAGCGGAAGCCACAACGGGTGTGGGGGGTCCGACGATGGAAAAGCGAAACGATCGACTGGGTCGCGTGAAACGAGCGGCTATTGTATCGAGACTAGTGGTGTGTTCTCTGGGGTTCATCCACGACTCCGATCCGACTCCGACTATTGTCAGTGTGATTCCAAACCGGGCAAAAACGGAATCAATATTTCGACTTGGAGTCGGAGTCATTCGGAGTTGTTTGGAGTCGTCCGAGGTCGTACGGAGTCGTTTGGACGATTCCGACCGACTCAGATGCACTCCGGACGACTCCAGACTACTCCAGACGACTCCAGACGACTCCGAACGACTCCGGACGACTCCGGACGACTCCGGACGACTCCGGACGACTCCAGACGACTCCAGACGACTCCGGACGACTCCGGACGACTCCGGACGACTCCGGACGACTCCGGATGACTCCGGACGACTCCAGACGACTCCGGACGACTCCGGATGACTCCGGACGACTCCGGACGACTCCGGACGACTCCAGACGACTCCGGACGACTCCGGACGACTCCGGACGACTCCGGACGACTCCGGACGACTCCAGACGACTCCAGACGACTCCGGATGACTCCGGATGACTCCGGATGACTCCGGACGACTCCAGACGACTCCGGACGACTCCGGACGACTCCGGACGACTCCGGACGACTCCGGACGACTCCGGACGACTCCGGACGACTCCAGACGACTCCGGACGACTCCGGACGACTCCGGACGACTCCGGACGACTCGGTCTTCAGACGACTCCGGACGACTCCGGACGACTCCGGACGACTCCGGACGACTTCGGACGACTCCGGACAGCTACAGACGATTCCAAATGACTCCAGACAATGTTGGTCGATTCTACCTTCCCGAGTCGGTTCCGAAATGATCGGAATATGATCGGAGTCGACTCCGGATTTTTGCCAACTTCACCCATCACTAATCGAGACTGCTCGTTGCCCTACCATCACACTGATGCGTTGCACGAGGTAACCACCAGCACAAATACACACTTTTTTTACTTCTATTTCTACTTGCAGCTAATTTGCATCCCAAAATTCTAACCTTTGGCCTCACACAAACACCACCACCGACGACTCGTAGTAGCAGCGCGCTGGCGACGGTAATCACCTTCCCAAACGTAGTAGACAAATAAGAACAACAGCAAAAACTGAAGACATCGTCGCCCGTCCTTCGTGCGTTTGGTCGGTTGCTTTTGGCTGGCAGCAAATAATATCACGTCACAAATATTCCACTGTACTGCAACGAACCGTTCCCCTGCATTTATCGTGCAGCCGTGCCCGGAGTGCAGGAGGGCAGCGCCGAACAGCGTCTAACAGTGAGGCCCCTTGCGGGTTCAGCATACTGATACAGCGCGCGAGCGTAATAATAACAAAACATAAACCCTCTGCAAGTACACATAATAACATCATAAGACATGATGCCCCCAAAAAGACAGACGAACGAGTTTACAGTTTCGAAGAAGACATAAAAATGTGTTCAATAGCTGCCGTTTCACCGTAAAATCTAATGAGTAACTACAGGCCTTGATCGAACGATTTCGTTCCAGTGGCAGATTATACTGCTATTTATTTCGCCCGTCTCCAAAGCATTCCACGGGCACCGCCAATCAAACGACTCCCGCGGCTGCCAGTGGCCAGACACAATAACGGCCAAGGGACACCACCGCGGGTGGTCCCGCTCTTATTATGGTGCTCTCGTTTAGCTCGTAAAACAACGGCTTAATGTCGGCTGCCTGCGCTTTCGTTGGCTTGGGCCGCAACTGGCTGGGCGCAAACGGGGTCATCACCACACCAATGTGCACGACGACGATTTCCAAGCGACCTCACGAGCTTTACATTATTTGACGCTAAATTACAATCACGCGCAAACACAATGGACACACTCTCTCTCTCTCTTACCGCTGTTTCTAGCCCATCTTAGGCGAAAGTCAAAAGGAAAGAGAGCGCTTTTCTGCTAGCCATGTGTGATTGTGAGTGTCCTGGCAGGCAGCACACGTGAAGAAAGTGATAAAATAAAAGTATATGATGGTGAGAAGGGGGAATCCTCTCTTATCGAGCTTGATCTAGCAGCACAACAACGGAGCGATTGTGTCCAGTCTGCAGAGGAGTAGGAGCACAGTGGTGAAAATTGAGTGCGAAATAACACACTAATAACTTGGACTTTATACCTTTGCTGCTGTATAAGCTTTATCCCTGCCAATATGACGACGACGCAAGCTGATAAGTACATTCCTCGTCTATCGTCTATCAACCCATCTTCAGAATTCAGGCAGACGGGTTTTTTTTGAAAGCCAAACAATGATTAAACCAGCCAGCCTCGTTTAACGAACCGCATCAAATACATCCCACGTTCGAGTGCGTTCATTGATCTGCGGAAAAACGGATCTCGGGTGGAAGAAAAAGAAAACAAAAACCTCAAAATAAAACCGTCCCCACCACTGTGCAATCCTCTTCTGCTACTGCACATAAAACGAGACATTTGTTCCGCATCCCAGCCGTTCGGGGGGAGGGAACGTCCCGGCGCAAAGCTTTTGCTCCTTCACACGTCCCCAAATCCCCCATTGGCCCAATCGAACAGTACATGCAATGACACCGTGCCTGTATATACTCACCGTATGCGTCCTTCGTCGGCCAGGACTGCGTTAGCGTCGAGGAGGAAATGTAACACAGCGCACTAGTCATGTTGAAGCACAAAGTTTGTATCTATTTTTTTCTCACTGTTCCCGCCGATCGTTTGCCGATGAAAAGTAGGACACTGTGCGTGTTATTTGCTACAGGAGGGGGAGAGTTGTCTGCCCAATTTTCTAAAACCACTACGCACCACATCACAGGAAGGGATAGAGATAGAGATAGAATAAAACCACTTCACGATTGAATTGCACACCCAACAATGCTGGGCGCGATTTCTTCGATTTGTTCAAAAACGATCGGAACACCCCACAGCAACCTCGCATACAGTCTGGTTCTAGTATCGGCCCTGTTGTGTGTTTGGTTTTCTTTTTTTTTTTTGTGCAACCAAACGAAAATGCCAAATCTTGCTGTTGCCGAGAAGCGAGCAGCCCCCCTTCACGCGGCACCTTCCCACACAAACACACACACACAGGCACACTTGCAAACACAGCGCGACCGTTGTGGGGCTTCTATTATTATCGCCAATCGGGCGGTGCGTACGCAAAACCGATGAGAGCTGCCTGTGACGCACTTCCTGCCCACACCAACCCATCCGAAAAGCAAAGCAAAAAAACACAATTCAAGTCTTATTCCCCACCCCAGTGAGGTGGAATATCGCAAATAAATGGCAAACACTGCACCTAATCACAATACAACCCGGCACACACACTGGATTGTATCACTGGACAGTCCAACCCCCTTTGACAGATGGCCACTAGGATTGGCCACCAAAAAGACACCCACAAAACACCAACCACCAGCTTGCCGTGCCTTTTGCCGTGTGTGTGTGTGTGTGTGTGTGTGTGTGTGTGTGTGTTGAAGATGGATTAGATTTTATTTTTACCTTCTCACACACCCCACACACTGTGCGCTTGAGAAGCAATACACACAAAAAAATACAAAAAAACAGTACACACATAGAAACGCGCACGCCGTCTCTATGCGCTGCGCTCGTAGTGCGTCCACCAAAAGCGCAACGCGGGGGGCGCGCGGAAGGCGATCGTGCTGTTGTGCTCGGGCAAGAAACGAAAATTAAATTATGCAATCCGCATGACGGGCAGGCGATTAAGTAATGGCGGTTTAAAAGGCAGAATGTCCACAAGGCATAGGCCGACGATCTACTCCTCTTCCAAAAAAGGTTGAAGTTTGTTTGGCTGGTTTCACTAAAACAACTGTTCCGAGTACACTGTTTAGTGAGTGAGTGTACTTTTCACTCCCCACTGGCCGAACTCCTCCAGCCTTTATGATACACTCGCTTCACTTCACTATTCTAAAACGCTATCAACACTTCACTGTTACAAAAAAAACACACATAAAGCAATCAACCTCGCGTGCAGGCGGCGCTCAAGTATGGATCCTTATTGGCCGATCCGTCTGTCCGCTCCGTCGAAGACGCGAACAGACACTAACGTGCCAGGCACAACAAACCAGCCAAACAAGCGTTACGACGGACGGGGACGGTCGGTCCCGTAGAGTAACACGAAGCAACAAAAACAGCAACCACAAAAAACGCATCCAAACACAGCATCGATTCTTGGCAGCAAACAAGAAGCGGGTGGTGGTGCTGGGGATGGCGTTACCTCACCTTGCGGCCGCCGATCGATCCACACAACCGCAAGAACCCGAACCGAGAGTGTGTGGCGGCGGTTAGCCCTGGGAGAGGGACTACTACTGAAAAAAAAAACCCGTTACGCTCTGATGCAACAAAAAGAACATCGAAACGTAGCGAAATGTTGGATGGTGGTGGTGCTCATTGGTGCTACCCGCCACAAAGGCAGAATCGAAGGACGAACGACATTCTTGACGCGCTTTCTTTGCGGCAAACCGCCAACGCCTTGCGCGAGCTGCGAGAGTCGCACGATCGTTCGAAGACACACAAAAAAGTCCCTTCTGAGTGAGGTCACAAACGATCCACCGTGCGGGTGTCATCGTACGGCCTCTCCCTGCCAGTCGCCCACACACACACACACACACACACAGACACTGGAGGGGTCTCGGGGGTTTGAGTCATGCCTGTATGTCTTCACGGGATGATCGCGTGATGAGTGCAGGAAGTCGCGCGTACGGCAACAAAGGTTCTTAAGCGCTTTGAGGCGCTAATGGTGTACGATCGAAATCGAGAAGTACGCACCGCTTGACAGAGCTCGTCATTACTCGCCTTAGCAGTGCGCGATATTTTTGTACCTCTTGTGCATTTGATGAACTCATGGGAGATTGCAGTTGCATCCAGCAGTTCGGTAGGCAATCAGGAAGTTGGTTAAATCAATAACGATGGCAGCCAAGAGCAATAACCAGCGTTTGAGAACTTCCACTATTTTCATTCTTGGAATCCAAGCCAGTATTTGGGTTATTTTTGGAACTGTTTGGAACGGACAGGATTAGGATCTTGATTATGCACGACGTTGAGACGCTCTCATAATACTCCCCCCCGGTGTCCTCCACTATGAGATGGTTGGACAACTCCGATTGGCTGTCAACTGACACACTTGACACCGTTTTTCACTATAACCTAGGAACTGTCGGCATTTAGTGAGCAAGGTCAAAACTTTGCACGTCCCGCTTTGTGCAAACCTGAGTGCATCATATATAAACTCTTTGATGAGTTCCATTGAGATGGAAAAAATACTGTCCTCTCAGGTACCAGATAGGATTTAACACTTTGACCGCCAGCCTGACGTCATAGTTTTTGAGTGAGCACGTAGCGCATGGCAAGAGAGCGATGAGAGCGACAGTTTCTCGTGCGATTGTTATCACTCTTTTGACTCATTGCGATAAGCGGCGTAGCACATGTCGTTCTCGTTCTCTCTTTCCTACCTCATTCGTTCTCAAGAGAATCACTGAGCGTCAGATGCAAAGCTGAACGGTGAGCAAAACCGTCATGCGAATTTATATGACACGGCGCTTAAAGTGTTAATTGAATTCTTGCAAAGCTCTTTGGACATCACAAACAGTGTATCACCAAATCCACCTGTATAGAATCGTCCGTATCTTGGACCTATGTATATACAAAAAATGTGCAGAATTTACGAGCCTGGAAAATGTACACAACCGTTACATATTAACATCATGAAAGCTTATATTCCTACACAAAAACAAGACAGAATTCCAACCCTATTCCTATCAAACCCTTTTTTACATCAAAATCACGTACCGACAGATTTTGGGAGGCACCATTGACCGCACCGTCAACGACCCCCTGGTAACAGCCACGCTGCTACCGGGCGCTATTTGCGTGGGGGCCGAAAATAGCCCGCCGCACCTGATTAGCCGAAGGAGTCGCTTCACGCCTCGCCCCGAAAATGGATCACTTACTTTCGCCTCGTTACTGACGTCGTCGACCGCACTCGCGCTATCATGGCGCTTTCCCCCCAGCGCCCAGTCATTTGACCCAGCCTCGTCATCCACCAGCGCGCGCGCGCCCCAAAAAGCGCCAGTCATGAGCGCAAGAGAGCCCCTTTCCCGCGTCATCAGCTCGTCGCGTAGTGCTCTGCTTCTTCTCTACCCCAACAAATCAACAATGCTTTTGCTTTAGTCCGCCGGCGGCAGTCTTCTTCAACGTTGTTTCCAGGGTCCAGCGGTTATCATTTGTCTCCATTGCGCAGGGTGCTGGTATGCGCGGTTACGCACCGATAACACGGTCTTGTGCGGTAATATTTTTTTTTTGTTTGCTCGCTCCTTCCTTATCATGGACACTGGGAGGTTTTGTGAAATGGAGAGAGGCTCTAGAAAAAAAAAGTTGCATTTTTACCCCCACACCACACACCACTCCGCAAACGCGATGAATTATATTTGCATTTTCGGTGCGGATGTAGCGCCTACTCGGCATTTCACTGCGCGTTCACGTGCACGCGCAATCTTGTAGCAAGTAGTATGGTATATGGTAGCGGAATGGAGCAGCAGAACAAACCATACACGCACACTGCGCTGCCAGACAGTGGTAGACTTTGAAGGTGCGCGAAGTGAGAGAGAAAACACCGCAAGGTAAGGTGCGCGCAATAGGCGCCTCCTTCGCGGTCTTTACAACTACGACAACGAATGACCGTTTCTGAGCGTATCATGACGTAGTCTAGTGCACAACCATTATTCGTGACCGTTAGGGAGTGTGTGCCTGTGTGTGTATGTGTGTGTTAACTGGGTGAAGCCGGCGCTGCTACTGTAGTAACTAAGGCAAACACGTCTCAACCGATGGTGGATGTATTTTTTGTTACTTTACTTTTCCAAGGTAAGCATTAGAGCAAAGTCCAAGATAATGATCGTTATTAATGCGCTTAATTCTTAATCATATATGTTATTGGATAAAGGAATAACAGTTCATTCTTATAAGATTTATGGACATTTTAGTGAAAAGTAACTGCTTTAATCGGTGTACGCAGATGATCATCTGCAAACAAAAAATGCACCAACACACACACACACATACAATTTTGTCTCTACTTTTTCTCCCACCCCATGGACAACACTGCGTAGCGCTTATACTACCGTCGCGCGTGAAGATCCACACCTCTAATGTGCACGCTGATAGGAAGTGAAAAAAATATTGCGCACCAGTGCCAGTGGGCAAGCATGTGACACGCTTGCAAACGTGCGATCACCTGCAATGTAACGCGCAACAGCATAGCGATCACGGCTACAGGGAGTGCTTCTGTCAATTTAGGTACATTTTCTAAATCGTCATTTTTTTCTGTAGTTTTTTTTTTGTTCTTCAAAAATTCCGGATAAAATGGATTATTTAATTAATGTTTCAATCAATTTTTAAAACATAGGCCAGGATCAATTAACAGTAAAAAAAACTTCCCTCCCAATCACGGAAGAAAACAATCTGCTAGTGCTTTGTTGCCAGTATTTGCCCAAAACTGCTCCCTAAAATCAATAACATCCTTTTTCCCGACGGACGGATGATAATAAAACTGCCATTTGCAATCAATCATCTTTTTCGCTGGCCTCCATTCGCCCCACGCCGACACCCCCACCAACCAACCAACCAACCACCAACAAAGTATTCTCGCGTGGGACACAGCATTCCTTCGCATTTAATTCCCCCATCCACCGCAACACCGTCGTGCTGTAGCCTACCCACGCCACGGAGGGAAAAAAGGGAGCCACAGGGAACCTTTCGCTTGATTTAATTATAGGATATCTCGATCGCAATCCTACACGCCCGGTTTTCGATTGCAGCGGCAAAAGCTAACGAACCTTGGGATGAGGGACGAGCGGAGTGGAGCCGATGCATTCGAGGAGATGAGGGAAGGAGAGTGCGCGCAAGAAGGAAAAGAATGAGAACGTGCGTTAGATTGACCCATTAAATGGGTTTTTATTTTTATCACACCGCTGTTTGTGTAAGTGTGTTCAGCGAACACGAAAAGGTGGAAAGAAGGTAGGATACAGCTAAAGATTAAGTGTTTCCTATTAGGTTAAAAGGCTTCATCGCCAGATTACGCAACCAGCAAAATAGTTTTTGTAGAGATTTTGGGGAAAAACATAAGCTTTTTTTTTGCCAAGATTTTATTGAAGTAACTCAAAGTAAAAAACAATATTTTAAATTCATAATCCAAAGACAACCTTCTCATTCATATCAACCCGGAAAAACAACACGATGATCACTTGAATCAAGTGAAAATGTACCGAAGTAAATATAAGGCCCGGTTTGCATTACAAAAACAACGGGCGACACGCTTTAATTAGCTCGTTAATGTCATTTCGGGCACGAATTTTGTTTCTTTTTTTAAATTGTTCTCCTCCCCGCAATATTGCAAACAAATTTCAATTCAAAATAAAAAGCACCTTTTCTCGCACTCCGCTGTGTACTGTTTATTATTACCCCGTTGTGAGAGCCGCTCATCCGCGACAAGCTGTGATTAAACGCGTGTAAATATTTTGACACCCATAAATGCCACATTTAATCCGCCATAACAAGGTATAAAAATTAATGCATTAAATTATTTGCTTTCCTTTCCTAGTGGTGCTATTCACAAGCTCAAAGTTGGGTAGAAAAATGAAAGGAAGAAAGCAACATTGAAAAATGGTTCTATCAGTGAATCAAAATCCCCATCGCTACTGCATTCTACGCCGAAAACGCCACCCTTAATTGGAAAGCAATAAACGTATCCCAAAAGTCCCACAGTAACAACGCACCCGGGCAACAGCGGTTGAGAAGCGTGACCATGACCGAAATTTTCACCGAACTGTGTCACGTCGCAATCACGGGGCAGCACGGCAACGGTCCCCGGCGCAGATAAGGGGAGCCGGCGCTTGGTTACTTCATCGTGACAAATTGGTGGAACACATTGCCCTTTTCCCTCATTTGCCCACAATTCCGATGTACAGCGATTCCCACCAGACTGTTCTGATAATATGGTGAGGGGGGGGGGGATACGCGTCACAAATTCAACGAAAAACTGTAACCGTGTACATATACAAAAACAACCAGAACAGATTCGACCAGCGCCCGGTACAAACGTTTGACAAGGGATGGACAGAAGTGTTGAGAGAGCGAGAGCTGCCGTAGTGATCCCCTGCAAACTGCACAAAAAAAACACACACACAAAACATACTCCAAAAGAACAAGCACGGAGCATCACGACGGGATGTGTTGCAACCCAACCCTACGAAATGCGCGGCCTCTGTTCCCATACATCGGGTTCGGGTTGTTATCAGCGCTGCTGTATAGCATGAATCGTACCTTTGTCCGGTCGCGGTGATGACGACGCACATATTACTACCTGGACGCAGTCACCGTGCCTCTTGCCCGCCCCTGCAAAAGCGGAGAGTATGTCACTGCCGGTCCAAATGTACGCCGAACGCTATCGGGGATATTGCGCAATAAGTGACAGCTGATAATGCTCGCCGAGCCGGGTGAGCGTGTGACGGTTTTGCGGCGGTCAGCAGCAGCACACACACACACACACCCTACCTTCCCTAACCACCTTTGATACGCTTTAGTCCGCCACTTCTACAGCGGTACAGCGGTACAGAGGATGGTAGAAAAACTAACACGCTGCATTCGCTAATCACTTTGGCAGTAACTCATAGGAAGTTACGCATCCCGATACATATTCGTCACTAAATGGAAATTCTTCAATGCCTATCAATGCCTTCAATGAAGCCTATCGTTCATCTTCCACCACATTCCCAAGGACAAGATGATATAAAATTTCATGTTTTTTTTGTTGTTTAATTAATCGCATAATTCTCACCGGTAGCTGGTTAACTTCACTAACGCCACCGCACATTCGAACCTTAAGAATTACGACGGGCATCCACCTTAACATCATTGCCATTTGTTGGCAAGTATGTCCGTCACATGATGTTCAGGTGGAGTAGCCGGGGGTCATTGTCCAACAAATAGCATTGCATTTGCGTGACATGATGAAATTGTTGCGCCACCGGAACCGGAACAAAACACATCAAACAACAAACATGTGCGTGTGGCGCGTACCGCCCGGTGGCAATGTTTCGCCATTCAAAAGCAGCAGCACACCGATCATTCTCGGTTTCCACGCGGGAGAATAGGCATTAAGGTACGGTTGGAGATAGAATGCAAGGTACTGTGTGCTGCCGTTCCTTCTTTTATTACACCGTAAAGCATAAAACATCCCCGCTAAGACATTGTTGTCGGTAGAAGCGCGTTACATCGAGAGCGGCAGCATCGTCATGTACGGTGTTGTGTGTAGTAATTGCATCGTGCTTTAATGCATTTTTTTTTTCAGCTAAGCCTTCTTCCCCATCTCGCACACACAATTCCACAAACAGCAAGCGCTGCTTGCAGAGTAAAGAAAAGGAGAAAAGAAACACGCACTCAAGGGGGTTTTCCCAGCACAGCCTTCCACAACACACTCATTCGCGAGCGCTGGATTATTCCGAAGGAGATTAGAGCCGGTAATAAAATGAAATAGTTATGACACCCGACCGCACCAACAATGTCCGGTTATTCACACACACATACACACACATTGTTGCGGATTTTCCTTATCGCTACCACCACTTCGTCACATAGCAAGTGATCGTAAACTAGCAACTAGAGCTAGATAGTACGAGCGCAGAGCTATTCCACCAGCGCAGCGGCGGCAGAAGATGAATGAAAGATTTTATTTTATCACTGCCAGCAAAAGCAAGAGCGAAAAACATTGAACCAAACATAACAATTATTACTTTGTTTCTTGGCAGATCAGAAGTGAGCTCTTTTTTCTTCAGTTGTTCTCTGGTGCGTGAGGTAAACCCCCGCACGTCATACGAAGCTCGAAGTCGTAAATAATATGACATTTAAATTCGACAAAAAACCAATACTTCCTACTGATTACCACCAGGCGTCTCCATTGCGGAGGGAAACACAGCAGTAACATATTTGCGAGCAGTTCGATACGACAGAGTTTGATAAAACGAGGGGAAACCAACACAAAGCATATCGTATGTCGTACACGCATTATGAGGAATTTCCAATGAAACACGATACACACACACTAAGTGATGAAAGGTTTGTAAACAAGAGGAACAATGATGACACGTGCCACCACGGGGAAAGGACAACGAATTTAAGAAAAACAAGAGAGGAGAGAGCGAGAGAGAAAGTGTGTAGGCAAAACCGATTGCATTGAAGATGAGACAGAAAGGGCATTGAACAAACAGCTCCCACATTTTTTTCCATTGGCAGGGCACGTCTTTGGCCCAGGTGAAGGTTGCGGTTGGAGCAGGATCCAAACGGCAACAAAGAACACACCAATGCACTCTCGGGGGGTTCGGGCTTCTTAGTGTCTTTGTTAGTGGAGGTGGAACACTCGTGTGTCTCTGCTGTGAATCCCGATATGGCCCCACCACTTGCCCCACAGGCCAATTGTTTCTACGCGAGACAAAACGCAGAATGTGAGCTGCTGGTACGTCTCTCGGGACATTACTTTTGTACAAAGAACTTGATGACAGGGAAGGACTTTTACATGACTCATGCATAAAAAAGGAGCACAAAATCGATCAGCAAACCTCTATAAAGACGGTACCGAACATAAAGGACATCTAGTCTAATTCTTCCCATGACTCATAATATGTTAATTGATTTTATAACCGACAAAAGAGACAGTAAGAGGGAGGGACATAATATTTGTTATCAATAATGGTTTATTAACAGCAGTTTGACTTCATGTCTAAAAATGACCCGATAAAAATAAATTCTCCACGAAATCCTTAGAGTTTTCCAACAAATTAATTGTAAAAAACTCCCACGCAAACGATCCATTAAATTAGCAACCTCAATCTTACGCGAATCGTTTTATTTTGGTTCCTTTTCATTCAAGTGCAGGCACAGCGGCAGCAAAGTATGATCGAAGCATTTCGCTGATTAGCTGCTCGATTTATCAAGTCGCCGAGGCGAAATGATCTCTTGGGGGTACCGGCCATCCATTTTCAACTGGCAAGACGTAAGTTCTGTAACATAACTAAACCACAAAAGCCACCTTCCCTGGAACATAACGAGACCCACAAAGCAGTACCACTTTTACTACCGATCCACTGTTGAAAGAGTTTGAAGAAATCCCTGTACTCCAAATAACAACCGGTCGATAGAAACGTTCGAGAGAAATGCCAACCAACGACGAAAGCTCCACAAAAACACCCCAGTCACACGCTGGTACTGTGGATGTTCGCGGTAAGGTGTGGTAAATTTTCCACCCAAAAACTCATCCACGCTCAAGCAGCTCAAGAACGCTGCGTGTACACAACGGTTGAAAAGCTTGCGTTTCGTGCGTTTTAATTACCGTTCGAAGAACGAAGCGGGCGGAAAATTCGACTATAGTCCGTAGACGAGTGTTTCACCTCGCCGTTCGTGGAAAGTTTTTGCAGATCACGGAGAAAGTTTCCCGCCTACAGCAGCGCAATGTGTGTGTGTGTGTGAGCCACAGGCAGCCAGCTGGGAGTGGTAAGAGATGGTCGCACCAAAAATCAGTCCCAGACGCACTCACTCCAGCAAATTTGGGGCTCTTTCCCTCTCTAACCCAAGCCCAGACATACGGCTCTTGCTCTTACCACGCGGTAAACCAAGGAGGGTAAAGTTCGAGGAACGACGTTAAAGGTAAAAATAATTCTACCATCGACTGCCACCCACCTACCGGTAGTCTAATGTTGATAGGCATAATTTTAGAATGTAATACGAGCGCAGAGATGCGCGAGATGGTTTGAATACAGTAACGCAATTTCCTAGAAGACCCACTGCATCAACAAACCAATTAGTCTAGCGCAAACTAACATCAATCAGACATCAGCAAAATTATCACACTCGTTCGACAATCGTCCTAAAGCGGCGCCCTAAATGATGCCCGGGAGAGTTTTGCTCGTAGAACTATTTGACATCTGCTTCACATGTAGTGTAAAGCGACTCTTTTCAAAGAGTAGAGCAAACATACAGTATTATAAAACAACGACAAGAACTCCAATATAGCTCTGCACACTCAATGAAGCTCCGCAAACTCAATGAAGCTCCGGGAGCTCAGTAAAGCTCCGTGAGCTCTATGTAACTCTTTAAGCTCAAAGTAGCTCCGTAGACACAAATTTAACTCCAGACGTTCAATGTAGTTGCGCTCTTTCAATATACTTCCATTCGGTCAGAGGACCTAGAGCTCTGTAAGCTCAACGTAGCTCCTTATTCTCAATGCTGATCTGAAAAGTTAAAGCAAGTTCCGTGAGCTATATGCTGAGCTTCAAGAGCTTCTTCTCAATATAAGTCCGTTGGTTCAAATTAACTCCACCCTGCTCAGTGTAGCACCCCGCACTCAATGTAGCTCAGCGCGTTCAATATAGCTCCGCTTGCTCATATTAACTCTTCGCACGCTCATTTTAACTCTTCTCACGCTCATTTTAACTCTTCTCATGCTCATTTTAACTCTTCACATGTTCACTGAATATCCTTATTTATGGTACTTAATTTTAAATTAAGATACTTCTTTCAGTATTGTCTATGTGTAAAGCATTGTCTCAAAGAATTAGAATTGTCTCAATGCAGAGCACATAGACTTCATATCTGGGCATCGCGGAGTATGCTCCGAACTCGCACCTTAGAGCAAAGAGCGCTCTTCATGTATACAACACTATTTACCTCCCAAATTTAATAAAAACCTATCAAAACAATTCGGATTACTTACGTTTCTGTTTCGCTTTGTCGGCCAACATGGTGCTGCTGTTGCTGTTGCTGCTGCTCGCTATAATTTCCGACTCGATCCAATGGCCGATGTGTGATTGGTGCTGCTGCTGCTGCTGATGGGCAGGATGATGTGATTGTTGCTGTGGCTGGTACGGTTGGTAGCCGAGCGTCGCAGCAGTGTTCGGCAGGTGCTGCTGTTGCTGCTGTTGTAAATGCTGTTGCAAATGCAGCGGATTCGAATGGTAATGGTGATAGAACGGTTGTTGCTGCTGCTGCTGCTGTTGTTGTTGTTGCAACAGCTGCTGCTGCTGCTGATAGTCTAGCTGATCCTGCGATTGGGCCCGGCTAACCTTCAGCGATTTGAAGCCATAAATAATATTGTCGTTGATCAGCGAGTCCAGATCGCTGCCGAACAGCAGATCGTCGATGTTGCGGTTCACGGCAAGGATGCGCTTGCCGCTCCCCCCGCTCCCGCTCGAGCCACCCTCGTCCTCGCGACTAGCGTCCCCGCCCGCCCTGCCCGTACCGATCGAACCGAACTGCGAGCTGCCCCCGACCGCGTCCGGCGCAACCACCGAGCCGGCAATTCCGTTTCCGCTGCTAGCGGTGCTGCTGCAACTGGCACTACTTTCCGCACCACCACTGTTGCCACTGACAAGGCCGCCGCCACCACCACCACCACTGTTGCTGCTGCCGGTGCTACTGCTGCTACTGTCGCTGCCGCCCTGCACTACCACCACTCCACCACCGACCGGATCGTCCGCGGACGACGGTGCTGTCTGTTGCTGCTGGTACTGCTGCTGCTGCTGCTGCTGTCGCCTACCACTGCCCACCACTCCCACGTACGAAGCGACCGGCAGGACGATGTCCACTCCCTCTTGCCGGCCGGGTTGATGCGCGGGGAAATGGAACCCTCGTCCACCACCGCCACCACCACCACCTCCGCCACCGCCCCCAACACTATCACCACTACTGCTGGCCGTCTTCGGTGCGAACGGTTCCTGCTGCTGCTGCTGCTGCTGCTGCTGCTGGCGCTGACCGCTCGTCGTTGCCGTTGCCGTGCTACTACGTCGCACTCCTTCTGCTTCGCCTACCCCGCCGCCACCAATCCCTTCGACGCGTTCGAATCCAGCCGCTACTTCTCCACCAACCGCACTACCACCGCGCAGCCGATCGTCGTGACTTGTGCCGGCTTCCGCAAACGTGGCCGTCGCTGCCGCTGCTACTGCTGCTGCCGCCGCCGCACCACCACCACCACCTTCCGTCACGCCGGTACGGTACGTGCTGCCGCTTTCGGGCTGCCCACCGCGCGGAACGGTACCTGCCGTACTACGTTGCTGCTCCCGTCTCGTACAGATGGCGAACCGGTGGCCGTCGTTCGCTCTACCGTTCGCTTGCCGCCACCTGGCCGCTGCTTCGTGCCGCTGCCGCTGTCCAGCAACCGAAATGTCGGCTGGGCTGCCAATCAACAGGTTGCTAATGATGGGGACGCCGTCCCTCCGGTCGTCGCAGCCGTTGTTATGGTTGCTGTTGTTGCTGTTATTGCTGCTGCTGCTGCTACTCTTATCACCACCACCACCACCACCGCCACCGACGGTCGTGGTATCGAGGGGTTGGCAACGCCGACGACGATCACCACCGACGACGACGCTTTCGCTTGCTGCGTTGAGTGTGAGCGAGGCCGATCGAGGGGTTACTATCATGCCCCCGGCAAACACACGCGCCTACGCACAGCACCACACATGCCCGACACGCGCACACTGGGTTAGGCACACGGCACACACACACACTACTACTCTGCAGATCGATCGAGGAAAACCCGCTCACACACACACCCGCACAGAGCTGAGCCAACTAAAGGCGGAAAAATAGAAAATAAATCAACCGCGGGTCGCTTTGAAGGGATCTTTCCCTTTTCCCCCTTGCTTGCACTTCCTGCTATTGCACACCTTTGCACAACACAAACAATACGCACAAACACACACACACACGGGCGGGCGCGCGCACGCTCACATACACACGTGGTGCTTGGAAAGGGAAAATTTTTAGCAGATGTTTGCTAATTATTTTTCACTTTTTTTTCTTCTTCCTCTTCTTCACGATCACTTTCACACTTTCTTCTACTCCGTGGTTCCCCCGCAGAGAGAGAGCGAGCGAGCGAGAGAGAGAGAGGGATAGAGCGCTTGCCAGCCCTACCTTACTCTTTCGGGCAACTTTTTTTTTTTTTGCTCACATTCTATCAACCTACACACACACACACACACGCGCGCACAGCACGATACCGTGAGCTTCACGAGCGGTGCCAAATGAAACAAAAAAAAAACAACAACCTACAAAACACAGACAAAAAAAAGACACAATCAATTAGCACCGAGGCAAACCGGGAGTGGAGATTAATTATTTAACACTCGCGCCCTCCCTCTCAGTACAACAAACACCACCACCACCACACTGTCTTAGAGTCGTTGCTTTCGTCGCACAGTTTTCCAACCCCAAAACGCGACAATGTACTGCGCGGATATTTTGTGGACGGAGATCAACAGGCAGGCATTGTGGGAGAATGTGTTTGTGCCTGTTCGTGGGGGGGATGCAATCCAAGCAGGATGCAAAGTTTTCACCGTGCTGCGTTGAGTGGTTGGTCAGTTACACACGAATCTGTAATGCTGTAAGAAGAGAAAAGAGAGAAAGAATTTTAGAAAATATGTTCTTTTCATTTGCAAAAAAAAACTAGTTTTAAATTGCAACACGATTACACCCCCGCCAACCATGCATGGCAACAACACGGAACCCACCGAAAGCCTACAATCAACTCAACACCCGCCGGGGCTTGACCTACTTCTAGCGAGAGACACGCGCCAGAGAGACACGGGAAGTTCAAGGGATAATAATTTCCCCCTTCTACACAACAGCCACATCACCGTCGAGTGAACTTTGTTTACAGTCAGTTAGATCGCCCATCATCACCATCACTCTTCCCCCATCCCAGACCGTTGGGCCCCCCGTCCCCCACCACTTGGCAATCGGATTAGCAAAACGCGCGGACACTGGCGCGGTGACGCGTCATAGCAACGGCTTGCCATTCCCCGTGCGTTGTTGTCATGGTTATTTACCTCCTCCTTTACATCGAACGAACTAATGAGTGTGTGTTTGTTTGTAATAGGAAATTTTGAAATAACGAGGAGGGGTGGGGAGTGGTTCTAACAATGCATTGCAATGACCGCTGGTCGCTGTGGATGCGTCATTTAAAAAAACAGCAAAACAAATCATGCGATGGGCAGTGCGATCGGTCGATCGCTTAGCGGCCAGCCGTCCAGTGCATGCACTTATTGCGTCGGAAGTGCTTAAGGGGAAAACAAGGTTCTTCGTCATAGAGTCATGCTAATCATATGCCATGGAAGAAAGTGCGCTCAGTACAATGGCAGGACGACCATAATACCATTCCCCACTTTGTATTACCGAGCGACATCAGCGGCTAGATGCAAAAATGGTGTAAGTATCGATTTTTTCATTTATTCAGCGCCAGATATTTATTTTTTATAATCTTCTCTACTTAGAAGAAACATAAGTTTTTTTTTATTAAATACATTTGGTAATAACTATTTTTTTCTTTTCTTCTTCTTCTTCTTCTTTGGCTCAACAACCGTGGTCAGTCCAGGCCTGCCCTGTACCACTGATGGGATTGACTTTCAGCGATTTACAGGATTTTCCGAGTCAATTTCCAATGTCATTTTGCATTGCTTGCGAGATATTTTTCAACAGATGTCAAATGTTTTATTTACATCACAGAAATTTTTCAGTTCTTCCACATGATTTTCAACACATCACAAGCTGGACTGAGTTCTTTGAACAGTTCTTTGAGATGTGTTGAAAATCATGTGGAGGAATTGACATTTCATTGACATGACAGGGTTTTCCAAGTCACTTACAAATGTAAACATTGTTAATCCACATCAATCTGACATATCATTTCCATTAAATTAATTTTTAATTTCATCAGCATGATTTTCAGCACGCCACAAGCTGGATTCAGTTTGACTGTTCTTTGTGGTGTGTTGAAAATCATGTGTTAAAACTGAAATTTTATTTTTAAGCAAATACACACCATTTGACAGCTGTTGAAAAACATCTTGGATGCGGTGAATAATGATGTGCACATTCAAAAGTGACTTGGAAAACCCTGTAATTCTGTGCACATTAGAGATAAGGCATTAACTATATTTCACCTTTTTTCAGGCCTGCATAGAAAAATGGCTTCTTCGGAATACAAATCCAGTGAGTATTCTGGTTTTGATCGATGGATTGCAGCAATTTAAACGACCCCATTTATATATAGTTTTCTTGATAAAAGTGTAACGTAAATCAGTTAAAAGATAATGTTTAAAAGGCCCGTAAGCTGACCAGAAGAAATGTGGAGCACCATAAGGCACATACCATTCAAGGGGAGCACGCCGCAAGCGTTGCTTGCCAACAACTGTGCACGCTGGTTGTCGTTCGATAAGGCCTGTTTACTGGTCCAAACGGCTTAGTCATAACGGTTTCCAAATTTCCCCACCTATTATCCTACATCTGTATGGTTTACCATCGAATGTAACTTCCTATTGAGCTAACGATACAACCTATACTCGCTGCTCAATTGCTGCACAGGTCAATATTATCAGTCGTAAGTGATTATCGCAGCCGATAAAGAAGCTGCATTTTTGTAAATCAATATACACACACACAAGAGCTGAAAGAAGAAGAGAAGAAGAGCACACCGAGAGCTGTATTTTATCGTTATTTCTGGTGGCTGTTGGAATCCTATCTGCAGCTCACATCCTCTACCGTTTTGTAGCCCCTGGGCGTCCCCGCCCAACTGGTATTTCCACTGGCGTACTTAGTAAAAATAATGAACAGAAAGCACATGTGCTGGACAAGAGATTGCAGATCAGTAATGGTTTCAATTTTCCTCCAATCCTTTTCCTTGCATGAAAAAGTGCTCTCAAAAAAAATTAGAAAATGTCACGGCAAAATAAAGCCATTGGTTAAAATTCAACCATACAAGAAGGAATTGTTTTGTTTCCGGAACGGAACATAACTGAGCCACCGACACCCGCCGCCTTGAATGGTGTGTCCAAAAAGGACACATCATCATCATCATCAACGCAGAGCCGACAATGGCAGGATACGCCGGGACGCCAGTTGAACGCAAGCCGGGGGTTGTTGGTTTGCTCGCCGACACAGTTGGCGAAGGTTAATCTAGCGTAACACATTCTCGAATGACCTGTTACACGGATCATTTGGAAAGGAGCCATCGCCGCACGCTGTCGTCATCGTCGCCGGGGCTCGGGTCTGGCTGTTCCGGTTCCGCTACCGCGAGAGGCCTACACGGCCTGACGAGTGGGAGATTATGGGATGGAAGAAAATGTGGGTGAGTCAGAACACTCAGCACAGCAGCAACAAAAAAAGGAAGCGAATGAACCGTTGTTTTTTGAACGACACAGACGACATTTGAGCGATTCCAACTCTTCCGAACCCAATATCCCCATCATTGCTGCATCCCATCATCGGTCATGCACCTACCGCAACAAAACACACACACACGCATTCTCTCCCAGATGTAGTTCCTGCACGCGCCCACCCACAAACCTGCCGCCCACTCGCGCAGTCATTGCGAAACTGCAATTCCCAACGAAAGCTTAGAGCGACGGTTAGAGTAATAATCCCAAAAATAAAAGGCACGCACTAGAGCGAGGGAGAATGGAGAGAGATGCGACTAAAAATGAGCACACAGCAAACGCAACAAAACGCACAAAAAGCAGGTAGTAGTGTGCAATCGTGCAAGTTCAACAACAACACACCAGGCAAACAATGGGCAAAAATAAAAAGGCAGAAACTGCATCTCGCGGTTGCTTTTGCCAGACGCTACCAGCGCTACCGAACCGAACCATAGACCATGGCAAGACATCGGAGCTGGAAGATAGTGCCAACCCACCCACCTCCCTTTTCTTCCGTTTCAGTTCGCAGACCGAAACGCAGCCACCTTAGAGGTACCGTTTTCCTTCGTCCGATCCACCCACCCGCTCAGCCAACACTCCTTCTTCTTCCCCTGCAATTTCCGTGCAGTTTCCGTTCGACTGGCGCGGCCTACTGGTGTAAATTCCATCTCCGACTGCCTAAACTTTTTGGTTGGGGTGGGGAGGGGGGTGTGATAGGAGGAAGGTATGCTTCATCCTGCTTGCATGGTTTCGGCGAGCACACACACACACAAGCAGGGAATGCAGCTGAGAGAAAGATGAAGGCGTCTGAAAGTGTGCGCGAGAGAGACAATGGTGCTGCAGCAGATGGAGGAGGGCCCGCGCAGTGTGGTGGGGCAAGAGAGTGGGACCAGATTTTCATAAATTCCGCTCTGCACGTACCCTCCTCCTCTTCCCTATGTTTGCATTGCCTTCCTACAGCTTCCACGCCCCCACGAGGCGCAAAATGGGAGGGTGATGGCCAGGGAGAAGAGCCTCCATCGCCGCCCAGCGTGTTCCAGGGGTTCGGGACGAGGAATGCACCTCTCGCGCACCAACCCCTCCACCCGTCTATGTGTGTGTGCCGGAGTTGTGTGCAACTGGAATGTGCAATCAACGGAGCAATCGCAAAAGGCGCGGCGCGACAGCCTTTCTTCGACAGCCGGCGAAATGGAAACTCTTCGCGATGATACGTAACAATACGATTTTTTTTAGCAATTCTATATCAACGGCACATACTGTTTCGGAGCATGCCACGACTGTACATACATTTTAATAATTTTATCAACATTTAAGAAGACTAAAGAATCTACAATGCCCTTTTCCTCTTCATACAAAAACTAGTCCGCGCTTGTTGTTTGCGTGCGTTTGCGTGTATTGCTTCAGCGCTGCATGTATTGCGGTCAGATAAAACGTTTCAATAGGCATCGGGGGCGCCACGCGTCCCATTCACTAACAGTAGGGCGGCGCCCGGTAGGAGAGAGGAGCCACCCATCGTGGAGATCGTGAGTCAAAAGGGGCGAGCAGAGAAACTGAATGAATCGTGGAACGACCACAATCGGCAACGGGGGATGATTGCAGGGGCTTCAGCCCGAATGAATTGACCAAATGCAACTGAAATGTTTTATATATTCAATTGAACAAAAAATACAAAACTTTTCGAGCATGTGAGAAGCACTGAAAGCTCTTTCCGAAGTGTTGGCTGAAACACTAGTGATTTAACATTTCGTAAGAGCTGTTGAAAAGTAAGCGAAATAAATGTGTTGTGATACAAAAAAGGCAAATAAAAATAATATCGCTTGCAACAGCTTTTACATATACATTTCCCGAGCCAAACATTCACATCGGCGCTTTTCTCTTACATTTCCGATCTTTGGTCTAGACCCCACGAGAGAGCTCAACTCACATTGCGTGACGCCTTGTACCGTTCGTCTCTGTCTCCCACCCCTCTTTCTCGTCGGTAGTTCTATTTTAGTACCGCTTCATGTGCCGCCCCGGCCGGGTTTGCGCGAAAAACTTTCCATCAACGTTTCCACGATCCGCGCGCACGGCTGCTGGCGTCGGCTTCCGTTTTCCGTACCCCACTCACCTCCCGCCATTCTGTTCCCCCCTCTCTTTCCCGAGACCCTACCCCTTGTGTTACCCCTTAGTGCACAGTGCTGCACCGCATATCAGAAAAGGAAGAAGGCCACAATGTTCACACAATTAATTTACCGCGGGTGTGGTCCAATAGGCATAGGAGAGGAGTGGTGGGGTTGGTTTGTAAATGACCTTGGGAAATCGGCGAGGCTCGCTGGGCGGCTTGGCGAGGCGTGCAGTGGGAAATGGGCCACCCACTTTCCCAAGCCCAAACACCGAAAACAAACCCTCCCCCCCCCCCCACCCGAGCGGTGGCCAGCAGCTGTTGGGTTTCTGTTCGCTGTTGGGCCGATTAGGGCCAAGGAAGGGGAAGGGAGGTGCTGCTTTTTTAACAGTAAATCGAAAAACAATCAATACTCATTGGCGATGGTTTGTAATATAACACACCAACCGAACCACACACACAGACACACACAGCAAGAGATAACAGACATTGTTCCGGTTCTCTGTTGTTGCGTTGCGTTGCCTCTTTTAATGATTGCATCGAATGCATCGGTGGAGTGCAGCCGCCCGTTGAGCCCACACACACACACACACTCACACGGCCGTGGGAGAGATCGTGCACCACACACACACACACACACACACACACACACATACACACACAACGACAGTGGAGCGATGTTCGGAGCTTTCCAGCAAATCATTGCGATTGCGATCGCAGACACCATTGCATGCTGTGTTTGTGTTTGTATGTGTTTGCTATCGAAATTGCTGCGGACACACACACACTCACACAACGCCACCGGACGTCCGGATGCACTCAGCACTGGTGGCTTCGACGAAAATCCGATGCGCGGGTGCAACGAACGCACCTTCCCGTCCCACGATCAATCCTTGCTTCCACAACGCAATCTGCACATTGCTATATCTCGCTCCTTTTCTCTCTATCTCCCTCTCTTCCTCTATCCCTCTCTCTCTCTCTCTAGGTTTGTTTCCTTCTCGCTCGTGAAAGCCGTAGGTGGCTTCTCAGCGGCAACAATAATAACAACCCGCAAACGCTCTGTCACACAAGAGACCGTCGTCGTGTTTCGGTGTTTTGTCGACGCTGCGGCCTGTGGCTGCACGATGACAGCCGCCGTCTCCATACCGAAACAACAGCAACAACAAAAAAACACCACCCTCCAGCAATACCACCGCCCAGCCCACACCCAACCCAAGCGAAGGTGATGCAAACGAAAGGGCGCCGGATAAGAGGGCCGTTCGCTGTCTTCTTCTTTTTGGTTATACGTGTGGCGCAGTGTGTAGCACCGGGAGGAATGGGGGGATGGGGGGGGGTGGAAATTCGCTACAGTTGGTTTTTACTGAGCACACACACACACCCAAGAGAGTGAGCGCGAGCGAGCAAGAGAGTGTATGTGTGTGAGAGGGAGAGAGAGCACCCGACAGACGGCAAGCGTGCGCACACACGCTCTTGCTGCTGCTGCTGCTGCCGCGCTCACCGTCAAAATCCCACCCCTTTCCTTCCCTGTGTTCCCTGCTGCAGCACAGCAGCAGACATCCGCCGGCTTCTCCTCCTTTCCGCTCCTATATTTACACACGCACACACTTGCATGGTACACATATCAACGCAACGCATTGGCTATTTTTTTTTTTCGTTTTCGTTCGCTACTTCCTCCCCCAGAGGGGTGAGGGGCGGGGGGAGTGAACTGAACTGACCGAAACATACTGTGGGACACTTCGCCTCACGATGGACAGTTGAAATTGCATTTTCTTCACGCGCACACACACTCACACACACACACACATATTTCACGCACACGTTGCTGTGTTTGAGCCCACCGCAAAAATAAAAAAAACGTATTGCTTTTTTCCACATCTGTCACAGCAGCAGTCGCTTTCTTCCCTCAACCATTATCCCCCGCCCCTTGGCAGCACTTACCCAACGCAACATGAAATGCAAGCAACACACACAAACACACACCTATACACACACGCACTGCCGTTTCCCTTGGCAAAATATTTAATTTAAGAAAAATGGATTCGATTTTCGCCGTTTTCCAATACTAACCATTCACTTGGGCGCACCAGACACGCACACACACACACACCCAATGACATCCCACGGTGCGATGCGGAATGTTCACGATGTGTGCAAAAAAAAGCACCCTCTCCCCATCCTTCCTGAACGGGGGCAAATGACGACGGCTTGCTTGGACCGCCCCCCTGTCCGGTACAAGGCTTCACATGCGTTTGTTTCTTCCGTTGTTGTTTTTCTTGTTTTCTTGTCTTCCTCACCGTGCGTGTACCGTTGGTTGGGGGCTAATTTTCGCAGGGCCAACTGTGTGCGGTGCCACGGACAAACTTTGTTTTACTTCACTTCACTGCCGCGGCCTGTGCAACACACACGGAGCGTGGACGGGCTTATCCACCAGCATCCAAATTTGACGCACACACACACACACGCGCGCACACAAGCGCGCACCGTACACAGGGCAGCAGTGATGATGAAGCCCTTTCTCTTCTCACTAACACCGACGTGCACACATGTGCAGACACACGCACACACACACACACGCACCCCTCGCACCGTCGTCACAACATCATATTCTTGCAAACATTACCCTGCTGCACAGGACCAGACAGGAAGACAGACGGGCAGCCAGGCAGGCTAGAAGCAGCCAATAGAACGAGGAAAAGTGAGGAAAAAAAGAGCTGAACGGGATGTGCTAGTTCTGCGGGGTGAAAATTTTCGGCACGCTGCTGCCACTGCTGCTACTGCTGGTGTTGCTGGTGGGGCCGCTGCTAATCCCACTCACTTACACTTGTCAGTCGGGTTGCTTGTTGGCTTTCCACAAGCGGTTTCACTAAATCTTCACTGGAATAACAATTCCAGCACACAGCAGGCTCGGCCACCGCTTTTCTTCGCGCAATCTTCCACGGTCCGGAGGTACTGCTCACGATTCGCGTCCGTGTGTATATCTTTCTCAACAAGATGGCGCGGCTCGGTAGCACAAGTATTCAACCCGGGGCGGGTTGATGTAAACGCGCGCCCTCCGGCCGCCCGACGAGCAACGCCGAACATGCCGGATTCGAACATCGAAACAGGGCCCGACAAGCAAATCGTTGCGAGCTCGTGAACCATCCTAGCGCTAACCCAAGCGGAAATTTTCGGACGATAACTCATACACTCTCATAATTTGACAAGCAATATATGATTGTATGTGTGGTTCTTCCATTCGTAACATTTCGCTCTCCAAGCCAAGCGTTGAAGCAGGTTATGTGTATTTCTTTTTGTGTATGACGTTTAGTTTGCATCAGTTGTGTTCTTTCGTATCGTATCATTCATATAAATAACAACAATTTAAAAACTATTTAACCTCAAAATGTGTAACGCTAGACGTGAAATGAAGATAGCAAATATGCCATTGCACGCTGTTGTGGTTATGTGCCGAAAAAAGTCTGAATCTCGTACACTGTTTCGTTTGTCAAATCGTGCACGAAATATCAATCGAAAAAACAGCCGAAAAGTGACATTTTCACTCGTTTGGGTATGTGCCGAAAAAAGTCTGAATCTCGCACACTATTTCGTTTGTCAAATCGTGCACGAAATATCAATCGAAAACACAGCCGAAAAGTGACATTTTCACTCGCTTGGGAAGGCCCGTGGCAACGCTCATCGGATGCGATTTTATCGGACGAGATTTGTATGGGATTTGACAGATAACGTCGGACGTGCGAATTCGTCGTCCGACGTTATCTGTCAAATCCCATACAAAAATTTGACAGGCCGTCCGATAAAATCGCATGCGAAAAAGCGTTAGCACCGCCCTAAGCTATTGCTATCAAAATGCGACCAGCCCGGCGAAGGTTTTTGGTGAACCATGTTTGGAAAAGGTGGGATAAGTGAGGGCAAGGTCAATACATCTTATCGAAACTGACAGCTCTGATTATTGTAAAATTTGGTGGGTTACCGACTGAATTAACCACCATTAACTCACGTGGGTTTAAAGTGGCTTTGCAGTGGATTCCCAAACACCACAGATTGAGCTTAAACGACTGAAAAATAAAATTTTCATAGACAAAACAAAAACAAAACCTCCATAGCTTCACTAGTTTGCTCAATAGATGGCGCTTTACAATTCATCATTATATTGCTGTTCTTGCAATGTGTTTCGCCTAACTTCATCTAATCATGGCCTTTATACCCTTCTAACTTTTCGAGCAAAACTCAATAATAATGGTCGTGTGATAAGATACGTGGGTATCAACTCCAACGACTGTCACTCAAATCTCACTTGTTTCAGTGCTGATGGTTTACATTGGAGTTTAGTATTTAAACAATCTTATTGCCGTTTAAATTCTATCAATACATAACTTTAATGCCATACAATCCAAACCATGATACAATACAAGATGAACGCTCTCAAAGCGAAAAAAACTCCACTGTGTGGCTATCCCACCAACAGATGGCGCCACTACCTTTTTTTCTATTTTTAGCAAATGCATCAGTCATTTCTCGTCTGCTAATAGAAGTCTTTTTAGATTCCCTTTAGTTTGAAGGCTTGAGCCGTTTAGAACCCGTTTAATTATCGTTTAGTGGATTTGTGGTACATGGGATCAACCTGTTTTTATCAGTATAATTAACACTATTTATTCAATTGGAAACTTCGCTATTTTTTTAATTCTTCTTCTTTGGCACAACAACCACTGTCGGTCAAGGCCTGCCTGTACCCACTAGTGAAGTGAGTTTGGCTTTCAATGACTTATTATTACCATAGCAGGATATTCAGTCCTACGCATAGGGGCACAGTCTATTCGGGACTTGAACCCATGACGGGCATGCTGACGTCGTACGAGTTGACGACTGTACCACCAGACCGACTTATTTTTTAATTACTTGTAGAAAAAATCAGAATAAAAAAATATGCTAGACGTGTAATATAAATTTCTCAAAACTGCTAGAACCACTTTGCTGAGAAAATTTAGTAAAGTACTGAAAAACATGTTTTTTACCTTTAAGCTTAGAAAAGCTATACCTAGTTTAAAAACGGTAGCGAACCAATTTATACACAGTTACACTGCTTCTAGACGACCAACTTTTGTACCGCGACAAATTTTCTGCGAGCTCTTTGTTCTAAAACAACATCTCAGTTTTAGAACAAAATCACAGGTAACCGTGATTGTCGCGGGTTTGTGAAATTTTCACAGAAAGGCAACGCTCGCGTTTCGCGACATTACGATCAAAGTAAGCCATACATTCGTGCTAAAACAAGGACGGTTTGACATAAAGAAAGTGTCGCCAAAAATTGTCGCGGAAGATTTTTTGGGTCGTCTAGAAGCAGTGTTATAGAAACTGCATTAGTTCATTCAATTTTCTTCAGAATATTGCTTTGACATTGGATTGCGCATTCAAAAGTTATAAGCCTCCTAAGTCGCTGGCTACCCGTGCAGCCCAGTTGCCTAGAATATGATATTTTTTTGGTTGCCATTGACAAGGATCATTTTCTGAAATATTTATTCATTTGTTTTGGAAATCTTTTCAAACTATTCAATTATGTACCCAAAAAATCGATTTTTGCTGGGATTTCCAACTGTATTTTGAAAACCATGTTCGAAAATTTGTTTTGCCAACGTAAAATGGGAAAACTGTCATCCAGTCATATCCAACCACTAGGCACCGTCCAAGGATCAGAGGTGTGCAACATCACTTTTTACCGATATTCACCATTTTAAAGAAAATAGCCACGTTTTGTGCGTTTATTTAGTGTTTTCAGCAGACACAAGTGTAGTTTCTAATAATGTGCTGTTCGTGGTAAACTTCATTTTCAAGCAAATGTCTACAGCTTGGTATAATTACAGGTTTTCCCCCGTTACACGCAAACCAATGTTGCTAGCCCCTGGATGTAGGTTGAAGAACTTTGTTTTGAATCTGCTGCTGCTGTCGTAGTCGACGTCGTCGTCGTGGGAGGGTTGGTGGAAAAGGGTGAGAAATTGGTGTAATGTACTCGTTCCGTATGTGCATAGCGTAGTGTTTTGGTGCAATTTTCTCCGACCTAGCGCGACGAAACCCTCTGGGAACCGCAGCGTTTTTGGCTCCCGAGGCTACTGCGTCCAACATCGAGTGCGTGTCCGAGGAAAACCCTCCTCACAGCTGCGTGAAAACAATGTCGTTTTTCAGTTCACGCGACCATGAAGGCTACGTTGGCAGAGAGGAACATATGGTACGGCTACACTACACTAGCACAATGGACTGATCTGTCTTATCTGAAATTGATGTTGTTCGTTTCATTTCCCGCAGCGAAAGCTCGAGACGGCCAACTCGGAGGACGACACCGACATGGTGGAGCTGGCCCTCGGAGGACTTCACATCGCGGAAGGCGTTCGCCCTACCGCGGGTGGTCCATTTTCCGCCCTCACGCCCTCGATGTGGCCGCAGGACATACTGGCGAAGCTGGGCCAACCGGATCCGGACGAACCGCCGAACCACCAGCCCGACTATCGCTTCGACGAGTTCGGGTTCCGGGTGGAGGAAGAGGACGGTCCGGAGCAGAGCTCGAACAAGCTGCTGAGCATACCGTTCATCGAAGATCCGGCCCAGCGGCTGCAATGGATTGCCCATCTCGAGTTTTCGCACAACAAGGAAGCGACCGAGCTGACGTGGGAAAGCGTAGACGTAGTGCTGCCCCGCACGGAAAAGCTCCGCTCGATGGTGCGCGCCGGCATTCCGCACTCGCTGCGCCCCCAGATGTGGATGCGGCTGTCCGGGGCGCTGCAGAAGAAGCTTAAGTCCGAAACGAGCTACCAGGACATCGTGAAAGCCTCCTCGAACGATCAGCTCATGACGTCGAAGCAGATCGAGAAGGATCTGCTGCGCATCATGCCCACGAACGCGTGCTTCAGCTCGCTCAACGGGACCGGTGTGCCGCGGTTGCGCCGCATTCTGCGCGGCATCGCCTGGCTGTATCCGGACATCGGTTACTGCCAGGGGACGGGCGTCATTGCCGCCTCGCTGCTGCTGCTGCTCGAGGAAGAGGATGCCTTCTGGATGATGGCCACGATCGTGGAAGACCTGCTGCCCGCGTCCTACTACTCCTCCACGCTGCTCGGCATCCAGGCCGACCAGCGCGTCATGCAGACGCTGATCGGGAACTATCTGTCGGCGGTGGACGACACGCTGAAAAGCCACGACATCGAGCTGTCGCTCATTACGCTGCACTGGTTTCTGACGCTGTTCGCGAGCGTCGTGCACATGAAGATACTGCTGCGCATCTGGGACTGGTTCTTTTACGACGGCTCGATCGTGCTGTTCCAGCTGACGCTGGGCCTGCTCAAGATCAAAGAACCGAGCGTGAAAAATTTGGAAAATTCGGCCCAAATCTTCAACTCGCTGTCCGACCTGCCGGGCGACATCGACGACGTGGAGCATCTGTTTGCGGTGTCGCTCGAGGTCGGTGGCTCGCTGTCGCCGATGGTGATTGAAACGCACCGCCGGCGCCATCTCGCCTACCTGATGGCGGACCAGGGCGGGCTGGTGGGCAATCCGGAGGCGGCAGCGAACCTGCCCAAGCAGCAGCTCGCCCGCCGCCAGATGAAAAAGTCCAAATCCATGCTGCAGACGATCCTGTTCGGCAGCGGGGCCGAAGGGGAGGACGAGCTGAAGTGCAAAAACATACGCACGACCGAGCAGCTGGTGGATTTGCGCGAAGCGATCCTGAAGGTGGCCCGCCACTTTCTCGCCATCGAGCCGAAGCTGGCGGCACACATCAAGCTCGTCGCGGACTACGGCATGGACAGCCACGCGAAGGACCACGAGAACTACATCAACGTGTCGCGGACGCGCAGCCGGCGGGCGAAGGCGCTGCACGACTTCGAGCGGCACGACGACGACGAGCTGGGCTTTCGGAAGAACGACATCATCACGATCGTGAGCCAGAAGGACGAGCACTGCTGGGTGGGTGAGCTGAACGGGCTGCGCGGCTGGTTTCCGGCCAAGTTCGTGGAGCTGCTGGACGAGCGAAGCAAGCAGTACAGCTGCGCCGGGGACGACGCAATCTCGGAGACGGTGACGGATCTGGTGCGCGGTACGCTGGCCCCCACGATCAAGCAGGTGCTGGAGCATGGCATGAAGCGGCCCTCGTTTCTCGGCGGCCCGTGCCACCCGTGGCTGTTCATCGAGGAGGCGGCGACGCGCGAGGTCGAGAAGGACTTTGAGTCGGTGTACTCGCGCCTGGTGCTGTGCAAAACGTACCGGCTGGATGAGGACGGGAAGGTGCTGACGCCCGAGGAGCTGCTGTACCGCTGCGTGCAGTCGGTCAACCAGAGCCACGATGCGGCCCACGCACAGATGGACGTGAAGCTGCGGTCGCTGATCTGTCTCGGGCTGAACGAGCAGGTGCTGCACCTGTGGCTGGAGGCGCTCTGCAGCTGCACCGAGATCGTGCAGAAGTGGTACCAGCCGTGGAGCTTCGTCTACTCGCCCGGCTGGGTGCAGATCAAGTGCGAGCTGCGGCTGCTGTCGCAGTTTGCCTTCAACCTGAACCCGAACTGGGAGCTGCCGGCGAAGCGGGAAGCCGTCCAAAGCCAACCGCTCAAGGACGGTGTGCGCGATATGCTGGTGAAGCATCATCTCTTCTCCTGGGATCTCTAACTGTCCGTTCGGCTGGCCGGTTTGCCCTGTGACTGTCCGCCCCTGTATCCCCGCTGCCAGTGCAATGTGAGATTAATCCAATGTTTTATTCTTTCTTTTCGTTTTTAAGTAGCAATGTGTGTGTTTGTGTTTGTGTAGCGGGCTAACTTTTAACATTTGCTTTTAATTTCTGTACCAGCGAGGACGAATACTTTTGTCCCGTGCTGTTGGTCCTCTCACAATCTGTCTGTTTGTTTTTTGTTTTTAGCGTAAGATATTTTACCTTCCCCAGTCTCCCCGTTTTGTTTAAGTTGTTACAGCCTGAGAATATCGTTGATTTTTATTAATTAGTTATGTTTTTAACCAAAAACAAAAAAACAGTGATTGCTTATTGATTCGCTTCCTTATTTTCGGTACGCAATAACAGTATTACAAATTAAAACTTGCTACTTTTGACTGCTCAGCACAAGCAAAAGCAGAAGCTCTGCAATGGAGAAACGGAAAGAATCGTAAATGTGAGCTTTTAAAATACAACCCCTCCCTAAATGTCGCAAGACTTGCTATTTTATATCATTATTTTTAACTCTATTTTATAGCAGCAAGAAGAAGCGGTTTATTTTTTATCAAGCACTTGAGCGTGTGTAACTGAAATGGTGTGTTTGTAGTGTTGTACAATCGGTTCGACGTTTCGTGTTCAATCGGCCGAAAAAAGAGCTTCTTTGTTCTGTTCTGACCGGCCTGCATCGTGGTCAGTTCCAATCGCTGATCGGTGAAACATGGCTTCAATCAAACCCCAAAAACCCCCGTAGCTAGACGAAGATGGTAAACTATTCGACTATTCCATACCTTATATATATAGATGTGCGTGCGTGTGAGTGTGTATTTTATGATGTATGATTGCAACAATAATACGGTTAATGCTGCTAATACGCATTGACCAAGTACAGAGTTCAAATATTTAAGTGCTTCTCTGCCTTCTAAACCAAACGCTGGAGTCGACCGCTGGAGGAACGGAAAATCAAATATACAGACAAAGAGACAAAACTGTACACACAAGTACTATATGTATATGTATATGCCTCTGCAACTATACACACTAGCAAAACTGAATAAAAACAAATTCCATTCTGTTTAGTGCGGGCGCTTTGTGAAGGTTGAACGGTTGAACATACAATCCGAACACACCGGTGGCCCGGTAGAGACACAAGTGTCTTTGATCGTCGGATGTAATTTAAAGCAGAAATCGTTAATTAATGTTTGAAAGATTAGACTGATGATTATTACAGTTAATTCAAAAGCATGGCTAGAACACAGAGCTTGTAAGAAGTGCATCATCTGCATGGTCCGGCTCGAGTGGTACTTTTCCCCAACTCGAACCGCAACCCGAATATAATCAGAAAAAGTTTCTTTAGTATCATTTTGCAAAAGTTTTATAATAATAAACAGCTTTTACATTTTAAATCCAAGCAGAAGTGAAATAGCAGACACGCGAAACTAGTTTCTAACCGTTTTGTGCCCCCTTTTTAAAAAAGCATACCGTGTATACAGTGCTACAGCCTGTCCGTCGACGGCATCGGTGGAGACACCCATACAGCGGCTCATGGCAACACTGCCAAAATAATCTGGCCACACTGGCGGCGAGTATTGCCGCTTGTCAAGCTGAAGCGGTTTCCGTGGGTTTCAAAACATAAACCAAAAAGGAAGCCCGTCCTGCTGTTTTCCAGATTTGTGCCCCTTGCCACCGCAGAATGTTTTATCACGTAAGTAAAGCAGAACGCTGTCTGTGACGGTTTGGGTGATGCCCGTTGGTCATTTGTTCCCTCTCGTTCTCGCGCCGTACTCGGGGCTTGCCTTTGGCAGATATCCTTGGAGCATGAAATCCTGCTGCACCCACGGTACTTCGGGCCGCAGCTAATCGAAACGGTCAAGCAAAAGCTGTACACCGAGGTCGAGGGTACGTGTACCGGCAAGTACGGGTTTGTGATTGCCGTCACCACCATCGACGATATCGGATCCGGCACGATACAGCCGGGCCAGGGCTTTGTGGTATACCCGGTCAAGTACAAGGCGATCGTGTTCCGGCCGTTCAAGGGCGAGGTGCTGGATGCGACCGTCAAGCAGGTGAACAAGGTGGGCATGTTTGCGGAGATTGGCCCACTGTCCTGCTTCATCTCGCACCACTCGATCCCGGCCGACATGCAGTTCTGCCCGAACGGGGCCCCGCCGTGCTATCGGGCGATAAATGGTGAGAGCGTGATTGCGGCCGAGGACAAGATACGGCTCAAGATCGTCGGAACGCGTGTCGATGCCACCGGTATTGTGAGTATTGGGGTGAAGTGCAATGGACCCTTTTGTGGTGAGGGTTGGGAGATTAATTGTGTGTTCTTGTTCATTTACAGTTTGCGATCGGCACGTTGATGGACGATTATCTCGGACTGGTGGGCAGTTAAGCTTTGGATTTTTCAAACAACCCCGACGAATTGATGACGAGATTTATTTAAGAAGAGTGTATGTGTGTGTGTGTAATGTTAAGGTACAAATATATGTAGTACAATGACGGCACGGAAGTGAAGGAGTTGCTTGGCTGATAAAACGAACTTTGATGACAATCGATGTTTTCCGTACGATAAATAACCATCAGTTGATGGAATAACGAGCGATAGTATATCTTCTCGTTTGGACTGATGGCCTACACCACGCAACCAAAACGAACCCAATGGGCCCGGCCCTGGGCTTATGCGCATCCGGTATGCATTTACTCGACGTTCTTTCACTTCTTCACGTCCCGTTTTCCCCGCCTCAATAAAACACGGAAATTTGCCGTTTTAAGCGTAATATCTCTTATTATTACTCCTCAAAACGGATCCTTTCTTCCATAGAAAGTATAATTAAAGATCCGCCAACACCAAAACACGGTATAGCTCCACTCCGCAGACAGACGACCCAAGTGTACAGAAGAAGCGAAGATGCACCTCCAGCAAGGGAGGGACACCTCCAGCCCCAACCTCTCTTGCACCAGGGCTTACTCCATCTCCTGGGCGCGCAGCCGGGCGTTCGGGTTCGTCACGGCAATGGCGAGCTGCTTGGCACGCTCGACGATAGCCTTGCGCTTCTTGGACGACACGGCGTGCGCGATCTCGGCACAGTACACACGGTTCTGCATCATCAGCACCTCCAGCTCGCGGACGTTGTGGACCAGGAACTTCTTGAATCCGGTCGGCAGCATATGGCGGGTGGACTTCTTCGAACCGTAACCGATGTTCGGCATCAGGTACTGTCCCTTGAAGCGACGGCGCACCCGATTGTCAATACCTTTCGGCCGGCGCCAGTTGGGCTACAGCAAGCACGATCGAGCGAGCGAGAGAACGGAAGAAAGCAAAAGAC
Organism: Anopheles arabiensis; assembly: GCF_016920715.1. Classification (NCBI taxonomy): domain Eukaryota; kingdom Metazoa; phylum Arthropoda; class Insecta; order Diptera; family Culicidae; genus Anopheles; species Anopheles arabiensis. Next base: position 15,781,532 of record NC_053517.1, read on the forward strand.
ACAAGATTAACAACCATCACAGGTACGCGCCACTGGAGAATCATCCGGAGGGCGTATGTGGGCTAAGGCTACTTACAGCGAGTTTATCATAGCGATCCGACTGGTGGCGGATGAACTTCTTCGTCCGCTTCTTCACAATCTTCGGCTTATACGCTGGTCGCACGGCCATTTTTGCTTCTGAAAGGAAAACATATCAAAGCGGGAACGGGAACGGAAAAATGAGGTTAGAATTCACATTCTTCACCGCACGCCCCAGTGCGTTCGTCTGCATCTTCCACAGAGCCAGATGTGTTGCGAATTCTCTGTTGCAATGCTGTACAGCAGCAGTTGCAGGACCGAAACTAGGAACCGCTTCCAATGCATCGCCAAGCTGCACCAATGCAATTGGTCACTTGGGTGAACGGCACACAACAAGCACACCATGCACACACGGTGGTGGTTGGTCGGCGGTGTCCGGTGGTGAGGAGTAAACATCACACTTTCGAACCGACATTACGAATACACCACGATGCGCATTGGACTTTCGGCACTAGTTTCGTGTTCCAGCGACTGCACACAGCAATTGGCGATGCAAAATTTTGGCAGGGAAAACACTTTTCCACAGAAAATTTCTTACATTTTATCGGAGCACAACACGCGGCAGATCGTTCAATGTGGAAGAACAATCCAAAAGAAGGGCTCTTGACGTTTCGGACAGGGTTGTCATGTCTTCAGGTTGGCAGTACCGGGCGCTTTTTTGACAGACGACGTTTGACGGCGATTCAACAAGACAGTTGTATATTGGCCGTGCACACACGATTCCAACGGAATTCCGTGGAAGAAACAATAAAAGGATTTTCGGTTGGTTTCGGTAGGTGTGGTGAAATTAGATTTTTTTATGAGTAGTGGTGCCTCAATAACATGCTCGTCATGGGTTCAAGCCTAGAATGGACCGCCCCCCCGTAGCGAGGATTGACTATCCAGCTGCGTGATAATGAATTAAATCTCAAAAGCCTGTCTATGTCCGCTTAGGACGTTACGCCAAATAGAAGAAAAAAATGTATAGCCTAGCTGAATAATTTTGGAAAAAAATAATACAAAATTCAAAAAAACAAAAATTATGAAATTCTTTGTACAGTCATTATCCGATATACGCTATCGTACGGGATAATGCACCGAGCACAATAGCGTATCTCGAGTTTTCGCGTATAGCGGATTTCTATGGTAAATTAGTTTACACTACCGGTTCGAGGGTTGAAAAATTTCGCCACAGAATTATGCATTAATGTTTTTGTTGTAAAACAAGCATCTTTTGCACAAATTTAATGCAAAATGCATTAAGAACATTAAGGAAATCCAAAAAGAGCATAAAATATTTCAAAGAATGAAAATAATTACATAAAACACATGAAGCTGTCAAATTTAGAGGAATCGCGTACTGCGAATTCGCGTAAATCGAGTATCGCGTCCTGCGAATAATTGCTGTATATACCAACAATTCACTTTAAACCAATGAATAATTCATTATTAGAATATTTTTTAACCAATAAACTATAGCTTTACCAATTGTTATTGAACAAAAATGAAGTTCGAACATGTCACTAGGTAATGCTGCACAATTACTTTTTTTTGTCAACATCACTATCACTGAAAATGTTCACGACGATTAAAGCTGTCAAATTCATGCGTACGGTTAAGCCGCCCGCCGGTTAATCCGTCCCCGGATAATCGACGTTCTACTGTAATTTTTAAATTAATTTGACATTTCTTGGGCCATTATCCGTGGAAATCGATAACCGGCAACCAGTCCTGTCCCGAGCTGCCCGGCTAATCGACATGCTACTACTGTTTGCCCATTGGTGAATGAAACTAATCAAAAATTTCACAACTAAAATATACTCCATTAAGACAATACAAGAGAATGTGTTCATTTTAAATAAGCAATTATATTTTGTTTTACCATCTAATCCTCGTTTCTCTATTGCATTAATGTATACATACTAGACTTATAAATATACATACGTGCATGTATACATATATAGCTCTCTCTCTATCTCCTTCCATTTCTCTCTCTCTTCCTCTCTCTGTGTACTTAACGCGTTCAATTGTTTTACCCTATCGTATCGATCGTTTTCGATGCCGTTTATTATCCGTTCAATCGATCGTTCAGCCCTCTCGTGGACACTGTGTTTTACTACTCTCTCCCAGTTAACTCGCTACTAAGGTAAGGCCTACGGTCTGACCTAAAGAGGTGAAGTGGTGGTCGTGGTGGTGGTGGCGGCGTTTGACACGCGCTTGTAGACACATCTCGATGTAGATCCATTGCGGAATGCAATGGTTCCTGAAGTGATGGCGACAGCATCGCATTGAAACTACTGTATGTGACTAACGCATTTCAACGCGCGAAATTATGTACATCTGTGTACGTTAGTGGGTAAGATAACGAATCGAACAGAGGAGCCTAATAACCAATGTACATAATACAACTAACTACCTCTATTCCGGCTATACCCTACTATGCACGACCTTCAACGGGTCCGGGGGTCATACTATTCGCCTGTTTACCACTAAAAACGATTGTAATAGTGTGACAGTGTGACAATTTTAAGTGTTGCTGGAGGAGCGGTGGTCTCTACTCTTCCCGGTTTGCTGCATAACCGTTTTTGCTAAATAAACCCAAAATTATATCCACCACAACCGCACCTCGCCATCACCAGCATTGCCTCTTCTATTCGACAAACTTAAATGGTTTTAATTTTCATTAGAAAAACTATAATTTTTTGACGAACAATTTGTGATGTAGTTGAAAATGTGTCTAAATATCTATCTCCTTTCTTTCCTTACACTTTCTTCCCTGTTGTTTGCTCCCTCGTTTTGCCGAACACCATAGTATTAGACGCGCTTTAAAATACTGATATACATTCAAATTTGATTTCGTTTGCTCGTGTCAAATCAGTCGTGTGCCGTTTGATGTTTTTTGCTTTGCGCGCGCGTTTTAATCACTCACTTTGCGTCACTCTATTAGTCATACAATTTAGATTTTATTTTGATACTCTAAAAATCAATTTAATATGCCAATTGTTTGCGAAAAATTATTAGTTGAAAAAAGGGAAAAGAGCAAGGCTTTTAACATTCAAACGTTGGCTGCTAAATTATGACTGCTCTTTTTTCGTGGTTTCGCCATCTGGTAAGAATGTGGGTGTATGTATTATAAAAAAAGGCACGATTGGCATTATTTATACGTGTCTCTACTACCTTTAGCAGTGCCTTTCTTCCGTGACCCTGTGGTTAATATGTTTCAATTTTGTTTTGTATTTGTTTTTTTTTTTTTTTGTGGAAGCCTGTACGGGTGCCCCAAATGAGAATTGCCATTTGTTCGAACCCGTCGACACATTTTGCTACGACCCTAAAATAAATGCTAATGGAAGCCTTACACTTTTATCTTCTGCGTACTGTAGCATTGTCTGGGCGCTGGGCCGACTAACTTACCACCCACAACTGGCCCCAAAACACCGCCACTACCCGCAATACACTGGACACACTTTTGCAGTGCACGTGGAGCAGAAGGGGAGTAGTAGTCGGACGGGCGTTGTTTATTCCGATGGTTTCACGGTACCCATCACCTTGCCCTCGAACAGTGGCAAGGGTTCGCTGTCGCTGTTCACCTCCTCCTGTATGACAGGATTGTCCAGGTCCTCGCAGCGCGTTTTGAAGAAGAATCTGCAGGGCGAAGACAAACACAGCAAAAAAAGCAAAAATAGATTTAATAAATTATTATACTAAACCCATTATTATATTAAACCCCAGATACTTACCGATAGTTTCCCTTCTTAGGCAGGTAGTCCTTGAATTGCTTCAGTGTTGGCGGTTGCGTACCGGGGATCTTTATCCGGTATGGGACCTCCTCGTCGCAGAACGAGTACACCACGATGGTAAACTCGTTCGGGGCCTGGCTCGGTTTGGCAGGGATTGGCGGTGGCGGCATGGCCGGCGGAAGGCTGCTACCGAAACTGCCCGACGACGTCATCGACGGTACCGGCGGTAAGGGCATGCTCTGTATTGCACTGGGCTGCTGCGGGTACTGGTAGCGTTTCGATCTACAGAAAGTTATGTGACGACAAAGCCCAAAGAAAGGAAGATTAAAACCAACCCTCTTTTGATACGCGTACGAACAACAAGGAACACATACCGTCGCGTTTCGTCCTCCAATCGGCGGCTAGATTCTTGCAGCAGCGTTGCTGTGTGCATGTCCGAGAGCATGGTGCGCGACAGTGGGCGCGAGCTGCTGCCGAGGCTTAGCTCGCCCCGACTGCCACCGCCGCTGCTGCTGTGCTTCGTGAGCGTGTCGGTCGAGAACAGGCTGATACCGCTGTCCGTATTGACCGAGGGCCATTTGTTGGCCAGCTTGCGCGAACCGGACGACATTTGCATGGTCATCGGTTGCATCGGCGGCCCCATCAGCGGATGTCCTTCCGGCATTGATTTCGAATGCCGCATCGATGATTGTGCTGCGGGGTTTGAGAAAGTGTAACGAAACAGTTTAGTTTTATGCTGAGTGGGCGAAATAATACCGCCATTGTACCTCCTCCAAAGCTGGCCAACTCATGGCGACGCGAGCGGGAACCGATCATGTTCGGCGGGCAGGGTGACATCGTGCCGGGCGACCGGCTGGGCGTCAGGTCGGACCACACCCGCGACACGTGCTGGTCCAGAATGTCCTGATCGTTGTCGTCGTCCACCTGCAGCTTCTGCCGGATCGCGTCCGCTAGCACCTTGTTCTGCGATCGATCGGACAGTTCGGCCTAAACATTGATTGCAGCATAGAAAGAACTGGCTTAGAAGTGTGCAACAAAAAAAAAAAAAATACGCCAACCGTTGCTTGCTCTCTTACCTCCTGCATCTTTTTGCACAACACTTCATCCTTCTCCTGTTCGCGGGCCACACACTCCAGCTTGTTGATCAGAATCTTGGCAAACTCCATTGGCGGCGGTTGCTTTTGCGTGTGCCGGTGGGTGCGTGGAATTATCTACAAGTAAGAACAAACAAAGGTGGTGTTCATTATTACACACCGACCGTCTGGGTGGATAATTCATCGCCTGTACGTACCGCAAACGTATCGACCTCTTCGTTGGTTAAGGCATTTTCACGCATCATTCTTCGCTCTATCGACGAATGATGATGATGGTGATGTTTTCGCTGCGAATGTGGCCGACCATCGCTGTGGAGTGGAGTGGTAAAGCAGAGTTAAAAGATAGAGCACGATAGAAGAAACAGTTGCTGCAAATGCATCGATAGGGTTGTGATAGGTTCATGTTATTCTACAGTTAACCAAACGTTAACTGGTGGACAGGAAGGCTGACTCATTGTGATTACAGTTAAATCAGTCATTTTCATATTTTTTTAAACGTAAATGAAATCAAAACAAAGTATAATGTTAAGAACAAACGAAAAACTACATAAATGATGAGCAAAAAACGAAAAAAACGTTAATGAAACATAAAACAAATCATAACTTACGTGGAGATGCTCGAAAGCGACATCGTATCGGAATCGGTACGGCCGGAGCTCAGACTGGCCAGTTCTGAGTCACGCCGCGACACCGGATTATAGGATGCATAGGCGGTGTACACGGAGTAGCCGCGTGGTCTGCATGCGGTGAGGGATGGGGATGGCGATTGGTTTTATTTATTTGATGAGTTTCACAGTGTTTCGGAACACACAGAAGGTTAGGGACAGACAGAGAAAAGGATCAGATCCGATCGGAGAAAAGGGTGGGTGGTGGGTTGATTTTTGCGCGCATCAGGCAAGTTAATTAGCAAACCCATTTTCCCGACGGCAAATCATCCGCACATAGCAGAGCATATCCATCAATAGCCCATTTGCCGACAGGATATGCACAGCGCGTGCATTGGGAGTGTGTGCCGTATGGTTGCGTGAATGTGTGTATACGCACGAAATGGTAGGGGAGAATTTAAAATATGGAAGGTTCCGTCCAGCACCAAAAAAAGGGGAGGAACCGAATCGTAAAATCAGAAGTATGAAAGAGCGCACACAACACCATTCGTTGGTATCGCATACAGACAGACAGACAGAAACACACACACAGACACATCAAGACCGTTTAAATTTAGAAGCAGCATTCGGTTGCGCAAGGACAGGAACCGTAACGCAACAGGACGAACCAGGAATGAGGATGTATGCGCGTATGTGTGTGTGTGTTTGTGGATTTTTGTATGATTGGTGATGACGTGGGGCGATGATGTGCACATGCGCAAACGCGTAGTAGAGATGGTATGCCGGCAACAATAAAGACACATACACACAAACACAAAGAAACAGATACACAGAAACACACACACACACAAAATGCCAGGATGTGCGAAAGGCGAGCGATGAATATGAAAAGGAAGAAAAGTGTGCACAGTTTCGAGTTTCATGGAGCATTTTGCATCAACCGTACAAAGGATGCAAACAGCAAAGGTTCCAAATTTTGGTGTCCGTAACACATGGGGCCAGAAATGGGAAGTGTGGGGGTATACACATCGCCAACGAGGGGACGGGGGAGGCCACGGGAGGATGCAAATGTGGGTTCGGTAGCAAAACACGCAAACGCGGATAGGTTCAATGGAAAGAAAAGAAAGGAAAAAAAGAAAGAGAGTAATTAAAAGAAACAGAAAACACAACTGAATTATGGTAATGGAGAGAAAAACACAAAACAAAACACAAACATAGTTCTAAGCAGCACAACACAGCGCTAATTAATTAGTGGCAGAGAAAGCCAAAGCTCAGGTCTAGTGTGCGGCGGCAGTGTGGCAGTGTGCTATCACGGTTGCCATGGGCGAGCACGTACCAGGAGATTCGTGAGCGCAAACGGCCAAAACAGACAAAAACGTTATGCTTTACTTCCTGTACAACGAAATTTAATTAGCTGCACGCGACATGAATTGGGACCGATTGGATGACGTTCGATTAACAACAAGTTGTAAGCTGATTCGCGCGTCGCATAGCAACGCTACTTCAACGCGCTTGACGCGGTCCCTACCGCACATGGATGACCCAATCGACGAACATTTTTCCCATTTTTGGGATCATTTTTTAGCTTACGTTCGATTTAAACGCACACACACAGCCGCAAGTATCAGTCAGTAAAGCAAAACAAAAGCCCAGGATGCATAGCCTGACACAACAGCACGCGTGAGCACGAACACGAGTGGGGGAGATTCAACAACAACATTCAAGATTAACATTCCTTCCCCGCTTACCCAGGTGGTCTCATTTCCAGCCGGCGTTTCTGCGTCGCCATCAGTGCGTCCTTCGTGAGCGTCATCGGAACCTTGGACGGGGAGGCGGTGGCCGCCGGCACCAGCGGTGGACCCACCAGCGCCATATGACTGTCCAAGCCCGGTCCCGTGGCGCCGTACAGCTGCTCGATCGAGTCCGCATTCGCCAGCTCGGCATCCTCGTGCACCGTTGGCAGCGCGGACGTACTGTGCAGGAACAGCTCGGACGTCGAGCTACTGCTGGTGAGCGAACAGGAGGCACCCGCACCGGCACTACCACCACTACCACCGGCAGCAGCGCCACCACCGCCTCCTTGCTGCGATGCACCACCAGCGGTCGAGGAGCCCGGCGCAGCGCCGCCACCACCGCCCGCCGATGGCGCTCCCGAGGCCGCCGCGACCAGGCTGCAGTTGCTGCCGCTGCCGATCACGCTGCTGCTGCTGCTCGAGCTCTGCATGTTCTGCACGTACTGCAGGTACAGGTCGGACTGCAGGAAGTGCGGGTAGGTCGTTTCGGCGATGATGTTCGCCACGTCCGCCTGCATCTGGTCGAAGATGTCCGGCGTCAGCTCGAGCTCATTCTTCAGCCCCGCCTTGATAAAGTTCCGCAGCGACTCGTTCACGTACAGCTCCGAGCCGGGCTGGGCCTTCTTGAGGAACCGCCGGTAGATGGCCCCGATCAGCTGCGTCACCTTGTCCGCGTCGGTTTGCTGCTTGAGGCCCTCGCAGGCGAAGTAAAACTTGAGCCGGTTCGACGGTTCCTCGCCCTCCAGCTCCACGTAGCGCTTGAACAGTTCGGCCCCGTCGCCATCCTCCAGCAGGTAGGCGAGCTTCTGCGCCCAGCGCACGTACGCCGGGGGCGAACCGTCCCGGGTTCGATCCGAATGTGACGTTTCCGTCATCTGAATAAGGTGGAAGAAGAAGAAGAAGAAGAAGAAGAAGAAGAAGAAGAAGAAAACCATGAAACAGATCGAACAGAGGATCGTTCGACGGCGTTTTGCGGTGGAAAGGCCAGTTTGCCAAATAACACTGCACTGGCCACACAATATAGGCCTACCTTCCGGCGGCTTTCCTCTCCGGGCACGGGCGGTCTCGGTCCACTGCTGTGAAAGTCATCAAACTTCTGGTGGAAATACTGCTGCTGCTGCTGATTCATCGGTAATGCGCTGCACTGGGAAGATTAGCCCCGGCGAAACTCGATCCTACCACAACGATCGATCCCGGTTTGATGGATGGGAAGGAGAGTGGGGGTGAGTGGGGAGGGCGGTCTTTGCCACTTTGGCTCAATCAATGTGCGATGCGCGCTGATGGCCTGCCGACAAGCTCGGTAATGTTTTAATGATTTGTGTTGTTTTTTCTTGGGCGATTTCTTGTGCCAAAACAAAAAAAAGTCGATAAGAACTGCAGTACAGTACTCTATCCGATGGCCGCACGATACAATCGGCACGTAAGTTCCAGTCTCAGTTATCAGTCGTATATGAAAAGGCAGCAGTCGTCGTTCGCCCTCTCTCTCTCCCACTCTCTCTGTATTTTTTCGGGCAAACAATCGGTTGGCAATATCTGGAAGTAAATAAAGCAAAGAAAAAAACATACATTAATCATTAATACGACTTTCTGAAGAGAAAACTAACAGAGGGATTTGTAGTTTGGAAGTGATTAGAAATATACGCTTGTACCGATTCGTTTGCTCTGAGTTCAGAATTGCAAGGTACGTGTATAGCCAAAAAATAAACGAAGAGCTTCTGTAGTTTGCAATCGTACCCGGGCCCGGCAACGGCGCAGCTTAAATCCTATTAAAACGTCAATCATTTTACGGTTCCGAATTTATGAAATATTCCACGCCTGGCTGCACCTTTTCTTGTGCCGGGGCAGTAGAATCGTCGTCCCTTGCTAGGAAAGAGCCCATGAGTTACCGTTCATTTCCCGCACGGCATTTATTAAAAGGGGGAATATGTTTGGTCCAACAAGGACGAAGCTTCTCTCATTTGTCTTTTGTTGTATCCACGATTCGTACATTACTCTTGAGCGAGATTGAGGCAAAACGTATTAGAAAAATCGAAATTTATACGAGTCTTTTTATTTATTCAAACTCTTCACAGCTTCAAACTCCCCCACTTGCAGGAAGCACAATGGCGGAAATGGGTGTTCCTTTTCCTTTGTATATTAAAAAATCAAATGGAATTACACGTGATGCGTGGAGAAACATCATGGAGGCAGCGGCACACAAGCACACCATCCGAGCCTTCTATTTCGTATCGAACTGGGGAATTAAATTGAAAAGGGATTAAAGAAGTAATGCAAACAGAACACACGGGGGCACACTACACACAAACACACACGCATTTTGTCGACTGTAAGGAGCTCGAAAAATCGCCCTAATTCACTAACGGCGGAGCAGTTTTAATTTTATCCCTATTTTCCCTATTTTCCCTGTGTTGCCCCCTACCCTGTTGTTGGTCTTTTGTGCAAATATCAACGACGTTTTTGCTTAAAATGCGAAAAAGAGACAGAGGGGAGACCGGACAACAACAGGCACTTCAGTTTAAAGCACTCCTCTCTTCTATCCATCGGCTGGGGAGCGGCAAAAACAATGCCGAAGGACGACCGTCGCATCGTAACAGCAGCAGCAGCAGCAGCAGAGGACGCGTAGAAACCCGTGCAATTGGTTGTGCGGCAGGACGAATCACCGGCACAAAACGGGGCTTAAAATGGCCGCCGCCAGGATTTCGCATACCGGGCTGAGGGACTGCTGCTAAAGAGCTGCTGTTGCCTCATGATGGCGGATCAAGGACGCACGACAAAACATTGACAAGTATGCGTCGTCGTGTGCTTGATGTACAAGAGGGTTGAACAAGGTACAAGATCTCCCTTACATTGCCAAGAGCTCGTTGCCAAGGGAGACACCGACGGTGGGAGGGTTGATTTGAATAATTATCGTGCCGAAATGGCGACGACTTCTTCACCAGTTGCATGGCAGCAATTGGGAGAACACTGCATCGCTGTTATAGTGTCCTTAAAGATAATTAAACATATCTTTAAGTTAATGCTATATAGAAGATGTGTGTGAAAATGATTATGATACAAAGAACAAAAATAAATAAAATAAAAAGCATTACTAAAAATAAAATTCAAAATTTTGATAATGTGAATTGTCCTTTATTGAAATGTTAAGGTTTTATGTTTAATCTTTAAAAGGAAGGGAATATTTACTTTGACGATAAACTGATGATGAGTTATGATAAGTAGGTGAATTTAACTGACTTTACTGCGACCTTTGTGATACACATTAATCACAAGCTATTATTTAAAAGAATAAAAATAATAAAAAATAAACACAGCATACACCTCGTAGGGTCAACATATTGTATGGTGGTATACATCAAACATCCAAAAGCGCTTCGATCGGTAGAATATTCCATCAAAGTTTGATTAAAGTTCTACAAACATGTAAAAGATATTCGTTCAATTTATAAAACATAAGCAATTAATGCATGCAGTGTATTAACTTCTTTATTCTTTTGGCTCAACAACCGTTGTCGGTCAAGGCCTGCGCGCCTGTACCACTACTTGTGGGCTTGGCTTTCAGTGACTAATTTATTTCCCCGCCCATAGCAGGATAGTAATCAGTCCTACGTATGGCGGTTTATTTGGGGTTTGAGCCCATGACGGACATGTTGTTAAGTCGTACAAGTTGACGACTGTACCACGAGACCGGCAGAGTATTAACACATCATAGTGAATGACTTTACAGCGCATGCATACATTTCTTTAATTGCACGCTAGTCTAAAGTTCCATCAATCAAACCGTTTTATAGGCCGCTATGGGCAAAATAATAATTAAGTAAGTAAGTAAGTAAGTAAGTAATTTATTGATTTGTTTTGTAACAATATTCCACGAATTATACATTGGTTCCGATCGATTGACCTCTACTCAATAACCTGATTGTTATAACGCTTTGCGTATTTGGATTGTACATCTTTACCTGAATTGAAGTAGATCGGGAAAAATTAGAAAAAAAAAACCCTCTGATTGTTTTACCTTAAGATAATCCTACGTTCTAGTCCTTACTCCTATTTTTACATCTACATTATAATCTAGCTATTTACAATTGTGCCTTCACTGGCATTACAAAACTTATGTGTTACGAACAAAATTTTTTACTAGTTCAAAACCAGTAATTCTATGTATATCAAATGTGCTATGCCATGGGGGAAGGTTTAGGACTCTTTTCAAGAACTTATTCTGAAATACTTGTAACTTATTTATATGAACTTTTGCACAATTTGCCCATATTTTAGATGAGTAAAGAATTGTTGGCCTAATTACGGTTTTATAAAGTAACAGTTTGTTTTTTAAGTTCAATTTAGAATTCTTGTTTATGAAGCTATACAAAATTTTTATAAGTCTTGATCCACTTATAACTTTTTCCTCTATATGTTTCCTGAAGGTGAGCCTTTTATCCAAAAACAATCCCAAATACTTTACATTATCTTTCCAAGCAATATCCCAGTCACTTATTTTTAGATTACGATCTGGTAATTTATATGCGCTAGTGCAACGTGTAAAAAATATGGCCTCAGATTTTTCCTCGTTGATTTTTAATTTCCAAGTTTTACAAAATGTCACATATTTTTTAATCCCATTGTTGAGGTTTTTAATAATAGATTTTGGATTGGAATCCGAACTACTCATAGCAAAGTCATCTGCAAAACAATATTTTTTTACAGATTTTGTTTTAGGCAGGTCGCTTGTAAATATGTTGAAAAGAACGGGTGACAGCACGCTGCCTTGGGGTAATCCGGCAGGTGGGTGAATGTCATTTGATTTCGAAGAGGTTATTTGCACAAAACAGCTTCTATCGGATAAAAATGACTGAATCAGTTGAATGATGTTCGGAGGAAAATTGAAAGAAATTAGTTTGTACAAAAGCCCTTGGTGCCATACCGTATCGAACGCTTTTTCTAGATCTAGCATCACAAAACCAGTGGATTTTTTAATATTTCGCTGTGTTTTGATGTTTGTGGTTAATCTATCAATTTGTTTAGTAGTTGAATGCCCTGGTTGAAAACCGTATTGGTAAGAAGGTATGATGGTGTGTTGATTGAGATGCTTGATAATTTTTTTGTGTAAAATATTTTCAAAAATTTTACCCAAACAACTGAGTAAACTTATTGGTCTGTAGCTTTTAGGGTCTTTATGGTCTTTTTTGGGTTTTGGAATTGGGATGACTTTGCCAATTTTCCATTCAAGAGGAAAATAGTGGATTTTGGTACAAGCGTTTAAAATAAACGCTAAATATACGATGGCTTTTTTAGGCAACTGTTTTAGGGAATGGTTATTGATTTGATCTGGCCCTTGAGATTTTTTTGATTTCAACTTATAAATGATGTTTTTAATGTGTTTTGGTTTAATAAAGTTTATGGGATCGAAGTTGTTGCTGGGTTGTGCTTGATGGTAGGAAAAGAATCTACTATTTGTCTCTTGGATGTGATGTTCAATTGGGCTCTGATTTGGAAACGTTGTTCTGTAAGCTTTTTCAAAATGGTCTCTCAGAATTTCACATTTTTCATTATTTGTAATATAATACTTTCCATTAGCTTTTAAGGGCGGAATAAATGCAGAATTACCTTTTATAATTCTAACAAATTTCCATAGTCTAGATTTGCTTGGGTCGTTATTAATTTTTTCAAGATTGCCTGTCCAACTCTGATTTCGTAAGTTTTTTATATCTAATACTATTTCTTTTTTTAATGTGTTATAAGTTGTTTTAAGTATAGTGTTATTTCTATCTTTCTGCCATTGCTTCCTTGTTGCATTTCGATGTTTAATTTTTTGAAGTATATTAAGGGGTAGAATTATTTTAAATTTATCTGGTATTATGAATGGGACAGACTTAGTGTGGGCGTAGTTAATTAATTTTGAGAAATATTTTATCATTTGATCTATTTGGTTTGATGTGTTAATATTTTGGAGATTTAGATTATTTGTATTGAGGTGATTATTTAAAATTTCTTTGAATAAAGTCCAGTTTGCTTCTGAGTAGTTCGGTATTCCAGAAATATGTTTGTTTTGTATTAGGCCAATATTATATTCAAAATAAACAGGTAAGTGATCTGAGGTAAATTTTTGTATGGTAAGAATGTTGCAAATTTTTTCGGGTTTGTTAGTTAATAGTAGATCTATGGTTGAAGGGAGACGGTTTGGGTCATTTGGATAATGGGTGTGCTCTTCAGGATGTACAATAGAAAATTTTCCTCTTTGATTTTCCTCGAAAAGGGTTTTTCCCATCTGATTTGCTTTGCTACAGTTCCAGAAACGGTGACGTGCGTTAAAATCACCACAGATAATAAAGTGATTTGATATTTTGCTTAGTTTTGTGATGTCCTTCCTGAAACTACTGTGATCATTGTTTGAACCTGGATTATATATGGAAATAATGGTCACTTTACTGTTTTGGGTCTTGATGGTAATTCCTATTGCTTCAAGTACTTTTAATTTGTAGTCACTATTTACTTCGTGGTTGATAGCTTTAGATATTACTAAAGCTACTCCACCTTTTTCTCCCTGAGTTCTGTCTAGTCTGTAAGTATGATAATTGGGATGCGAAAAACGAGTACCATTCTTAAGAAATGTCTCACTTAGTGCTGCGATGTGTATATCTTTTTTCAAAAGGTAGTTAAAAAATTCGTCTTTTTTGTTTGAAATACCGTTGGCATTCCAGTGAATGATTTTAAGTACATTATTTGAGGTTAGGAAAACAATATTTTGCTGATATTTGAACAATAACTGCGATTAAGTCTTGTTTTGAGCTACATTTGCTCAGATTTGAAAATACATCTTTAACGATTTGCCCTATCTCGTTGAGGTCAAAGTCAAGATTATTGTTTGAACGTGTTTGTTGTTGGTGGAACAGGTCAGAGAAATTCACGTGGTTTGAGGGAGTGGAACGTGTTGGTGTGTTGGGGAGACGAGGGAACGATGTCTCGTTGTACGTAAATTCTCTGGAGCGAGAAGGTGTTGGTGTTACCTTTTTAAGCCGTAGCCTAGCTGGGCAGCCGCAAAATAATAATTAAGTACATTTACATTTATCGCCATCAGCGGTCTCCGTATACGGGACAACAAATGCACATGATGTGCAAATCAATTTCAGAAACCCTCCGTCAGGCGCAATGAAACATATTTATGGCACAAAAAGCGACCACCTTAACCTAGCAGGATTATTGTTGTGTGGGGACTTTGCAAAACCTGCCGCACAACACACATCCCAGAGCAGCGCCCGGAGGTGATGGAAGATCGTCTCTCTCTCATCGTTGCATTCTTCAAAAACCCGGAACCATAAAAATCTTTGCTCATTACACTATGGTGGTGTGGCCTGCCGGGTGAAGCCGAACAAACCGAACCCGATCAGGTTGTTGCAGTCACTAATTTGCAATGGTACCATTTTACGACCATTTCAGGCACAACAATACCCACCCACCCGCCCGCGTTTTGTGTCGGCAAATGGGTTAAGGTTGGTACGATGACATGAAATAAAAACAGCAAAAACAGGTCAATAAAATATGGTGGTACAGGAATGAACTGACCATTGCTTTACTGCAGCAACAGCCCAACAATCTGGCTGGCAGTAAAACGGTAATTGTAGGAAAGAAAACCATTTAAATTTTAAAAATCGAATCGAATCCATTAGCGAATGTAAAACAGGCTCTCCCTCCCTGTCCTGTCCCTCCGTGCAGTAATACAGACGAGAGAAGAGATTAAATTATAATTTACTTGACTTTAATTTGCGACCCAGCTGGAAAGGATCGTTGCCCCGGGGACGGAGCAGAGTCCTGTGATTTGGCACCAGCAGCATCAGCCGCCGGTGCGTGTGCAATTAGCTTCCAGCCGTGTTACGCAGAGAGAGATAGAGAGAGAGAGTGAACGAGAGAAGGACACTGAGCTTTGATATACCAGCCAGTGGAGTGAAAAGGGTTCGAGGGGCCGCCATTATACTGCGATTCGTGGGTTGTATTTTTCCTTCAATCCAACCATCACACAACTGACAGCTGGAAAAACAAATTTTCCCCCTTTTTCAAACTCCCGCCAAGAAAGTATATTTGAAAATTTCCCCCGCGTAGTAACTGCCGTGAGAGGTATTACATTTCCGGCGCCACTAGCACAACTTTCCCCCCGGGGCACAAAAGGACGAAAGAGCGAGACGGATTTTCCTTCTTGTTTTTTTGCAATACTAGTTGTGGCACAAGATAATTTTCCAATTTGCTAAATCACAGTTTATACCGCGCCGGAGGGTTTAATCGTAATGGAAGGAAACGGGAGGGAAAAATAGGAAATCGACGTGTTGTGCCGCATTCGGCCAAGCGAGTAAAATGGAAGCAAAAATAGATTAAATGTTAATATTTTTTTTAAATATAGCAACTACACAAATAGCAAACAAAAATCTACAACAGTGCGTTCATTGAACTGTGTAGAATTTCTGCTTTCCTTTTAACAATCCATGAGCAGGGAGGGTTTGGCTACCTTGCCAAACGGTACCCGGCATTAATCCTTCGCGTAGCAGCAGCAATAGAGAAGAGAACAGGGATCATATTTTTATGAAAAAAAGGGAAACGGGGCTCATAATTCCGGGCTCGGCTTAAGTTCTCGAACATTGACGAAAGCAATAACAGGCAACCCGGAACCAGCGTACATCGGTGTTGGTGCATTATGTTGATGTTTAAGCAATACCTTAGCCCGTCGTAAGGAAAGCCAAACACATGATATCTCTCCTCCTTCAGCAGTGGCCTAACACAATGTCTTATTGAATAGAACACGCTACTGCGTTTCGGTATAATGATGAGCATTTCAGATGAAAATAATACATTTTCGTTCAAACGCTTCGCTCACAGACACAAACACACACACACATCCGAAAAGTTCATAATTTAGGGTGAGCAAGAGTGGCGGCTGCTGCTGCTGCTGATGGGAACCGTCCCAGTGGCAATATTGTACGGCTCCGGCTGCAGATAAGTCCCTATTCCACGGACGAATGCTCATGAAAGTGCCCATCGATGAGTTTATGAGTCATTCAGCAAACACATACACACGCACAGTTGGTCGAATAGCACAAGGGGATGTTCATGCGCGCACATAACCAACAGCGGTTTATTAATTAAAAAACCGAACACCTTTCGATTTGCTGTTGATGTTCGGTCTCGTTGGTGCAGAGGCACTGAGAAAATGCATATTGTATTGTATTGTAAATAATTGATAGATAGTAATTATTTCCCTTTCTCCTGCATTCAACACGATACAACATAACAGTCGTCGATTGAGCTTTGCCTAACACATAGATAGCAACAGCAGAATTAAATCCATATTATTTTTATGTTGTACTAACCTTTAAACGAATTGTATCAAAATTTTACAGCAATTAGTCAGTTACTTTGTGAATTACAGCAATTTATGTGAAGCAACTTTTGTGTTTTGAAAAATCATGGAAAAGAATAAAGTTTTTACTTGTCGTTAAATAGACGTAAAAAGATGGTTTAATGAAGAGTTTTCGGCCACTAGAGCTTATCAAAATCAAACTTTACGTATGGGTATACTAAGTCAGTTTAAACGTCTCGTAATGAGCACTGAGGACGATGAACACAGTGGACGCTCCAAAAGAGGAGATTACCGATGAAAAAAAAAATACAAAATCATTAAAAACAACTGTAAAATGAAGTTGATCGTGAAAGCTGACACGCTAAAGATAACAAAGCAACGTTTTACACATATCGTTCACGAATATTTGGATATGACAAAGCTCTATATGCAAAAAGGCTGCCTTCCTGATTCCTAAGCTAATTTCTACGCTATTCCTGCACGTTTTCTAGCCATACCAGGTTCAAGTATCGTTCGAAATCCGAATCCGGAACAGTTCCAGATACTGTCCTTGAATATGATTGTAATCGGGAGCTATTTTGGGATCAGAATGGGTTTTTGACCATTTATCAGTATCAGTTCCAGAGTCAGAGTATCAGTTCCAGAGTCAGAGTATCAGTTCCAAGTCCTTTATGGGTTTATTTTCAGATCCAGGACTGATATGTATTCATGAATGGTTCCAGGACCAGTATGGGCTCAGCATCAGTTCCAATTTCAGTATGAATTCAGTATCAGTTCAGGAGCGATATGAGTTCAGTATCAGTTCCAGGACCGGTATGGGTTCATGAATGGTTCCAGGACCAGTATGTATGGATTTATCATACGTCCAGTATGGGTTTTGTTTAAGGTCTATTTAGGGGTCGTCTTAAGTACCTTATTTGATTTGGGTTCCAAGGCCATTAATTCCGGCGTACTCTTAAAAAAAAGGAGATCTTTGAAATTTTGTTGCGCAGCCCTGTAATCTGGCCAAATTAACTAGTATTGCCAAAATATAAGTTGGACTATGAATTGCTCCAGACCTGGATCCCAGCGACTATTTCCTGCTTTCCTATCTCAAGAGAAAGCTTACTGGGAAGAAATTTACGACGTTCTATTTTGACGCAAAGTATTAAATCTTACTACGTAAAAATGGTATCAAAAAGTTGTAAGATCACTATAATTGGTGTATCTGTACTCTTGAAGGGATATATGTTGAAAAAAAATTATAACCCAAAACAATTGAGTTTTAGGCCAAACAATGTTCTGCCTACTTGTTACAACTGTTCCTTAGGAAGGTATAAAAACGTACACTCGTTAGCTCTTTTATGGAGTGCATGAATTCCCGACGACAACGGATCTTTTTAAAAGAGAGTTATAATTTCATTGACGAGGAAAAAAAAATCTGAAAATTAATTACTCTTTCAGCGTTATCACCACGACTAGAAACAACAACAGCGCCGTCCCCAGCAGAACTGACCCAAACTTCCTCTCTGTCATCCTCGCAAGTATATGCAATGGAGGATTGCGTCTTCCTCATCTCCCAGTGCGGCGGCGACTGG
This sequence comes from Anopheles arabiensis, assembly GCF_016920715.1. Lineage (NCBI taxonomy): Eukaryota > Metazoa > Arthropoda > Insecta > Diptera > Culicidae > Anopheles > Anopheles arabiensis. The sequence goes on from NC_053517.1 coordinate 15,799,735, forward strand.
CGGAAAGCTTGCGCGAAAAAAAAAAAGTAAATTAAACGCACCGTCCGTTCCGCCCAGAGGAAACCAAACCAGAATGGAACAATAATGCACTCGCCCGTGCGGCACTATCATGGGAGCGCAGGCGGAGCAAAAAAAAACGCACACACATTATCTATCAAAAAAGCCGCCGCCATGCGCTGCTGCCACACTGCATCAAAGCAACACACACAAAGCATTGCGTCGCGAATGCGCGAATAAATCAATGACGGTTGCCGATCGGGTTCAATATAATTATTTCCGTCTCCCCTTCCCCATCCACTCCAGTGTCAGAGACCAGCAACTGATAGGGAGGGGGGAGAGGCCGCGTATGTTTTTAAAAATAGTAAAGCAGGCCCTGCCACAGCCTGCCTCAACGGGGCAACCTAAAATAAAATCACGATTCCGCGTTTGATTGTGGACGGACGATGCGGATTGAACAAGCGCTAAGAAAAACGCACGATCCTTGTTGACCTCTGTATTACACCGTGTGCGGGCAATAAAAGCCACGCGATGAACGACTCCCCAAATCCGGTCAAGTCAGTCAGACACACATCAAGCGGAGCTGTACCGCCGCCCCGACAAACGGCGAGATGATTGATTAAAAATAGTCCACGACAATTGCAAATCTGGTGCACAAATCAGGTCCTGAAAAAATAGAAAAAAACATTCGAAAATTGAATTTGCCTTTGAAGTTCCGTGATGAAACCGTGAATGATCCCTTTTAAAGTTTGCATGGCCTGTGTGTGTTGTTCATCGATCAATTAGTTCAGCTTTCCACTGGCTGGGCAGTTGTTTTGCCGGCTGTCATTTGATGTGTGTGACACACTAGCGCACACACATACTCGGACATCCTTTTTCCTGCTAATCTTTGCTTTGCAAATCAACTCAGACTTCTGCTCCAAAAACAAAATTCGACCACAATTTAAACAATCGCACGCTCGCGGCGCTCGACCGCAGTTGCTTTAAACCGCATGATCACCAATCACCAACTCTTCCCAACGATCGGATCATCTTGGGAAAATGTTCACCCCCTGCGCAAGATACAAATCAGAGAGAGAGAGAGGAAGAGAGGGACAGCGGCAGGAGGAGAACGCGCCCGCCAAAGAGAGAGAAAAATGAATGCTGCCCCGAGCAAAAGATAAACGATCAAAGTGAAAATTGCTTTATGTGTGAAATTATGCTTTGTTTTGTTTTCCAATGTTTTTCCTTTCACACAACCAGCCGCCACCACCTCCATGGGAATTTCAGTTGCCCCCTTTTGCTCTCTTCCCCCCCCCCCCTCCTGGGGAGGGTGTGTTCCGGCGGCCCCACGCACTGCCGGGGATTGAATTTGGAGACGATCTGTCACCGTCGTCGGCTAGCTGCCCGCCTTCCGCCAGCAACCGTGACCTACGACTAGCGCTGCCTGCCGCCCCTCCCAGCGCTCCGTCTGTGTCAGAAGGTTATGTTGCAGGTCTGGGAGTAAAAAAGAAAAAGCGTTTCAATACAAACGTACGCCAACAACACAGCCACTAAATGCGCAAGAGAGGAAGAAGGAAACACACGCGACTTTGATGAACGCGGTTGGTGAAGGTAAAGGACTGGTGGTGGCGGCAATAAGATACAACAACCCATCACCACCGAGACAAAGGGGGGGGGGGGGGGATTGCGAGGGAGGGACGGGTGGGCGCTCGCACGATCACACACACCCCTTCCCGGCGGCTAGTGTACATTAAAAATGTGTTGTGCCCGGCTCTTCCCTTTATGTTTTTGCACCGGGTGTGTGCGCTGATGATGGTGGCGCGCCTGGTGGTGGTGCATATGTGTCGAAGTTGGTCGCCTTGATGCGCCTTGTGACCCCCGCGCTGTCTCTCGCATGTGTGTATGTGTGAGTGTGCGCTCGCTCTTGAGTAGGGGCTCTTTCGTTCTGTGGCTTGTTTCTTTGATCTTTCGCCGGCACAACAAAACGAATGCCGGGTTTTTGCTTACCAACCTCCACTTCCCTTTCGTCACCCATCATCACCCGCTCATTCATTAGGACCGCACGGAACACACCGGGGGGAACGCACAGCGATTCCACTTTGATGTCGCGACGCGCGGTTCGTTGCTGCGTTTTTTTTTGTATTTTAAACTTTATTTTTATACTCGTTTTTGCTTCTTCTTCTTCTTCCTATTTTCCTCCATCGCGTTCTTCTACAACCGGACTGACTGGTTGGAAGGAAAGAAAAAAAAGATGACTAGACTTACCCCCAACGAATACGCCCTCCCACACCCCACCCTGCGCCCTCTTCTCTCACGATCGGCCAAAAGGTGTCCTCTCCTCACGATCGCGTCCGATCGTTCGATTGCACATTTGCGGTGCACGCTCGCTGCAAAGTCCTGGAACTACCCCCCCCGCACCATTCCACACATGGCAGTCAAGGAGTAAAATCGGCACTAAACGCCTTCAGTAATGGGAGATTTAGCCAGACTCCCACTTCTTGCGCGCCAACCACCACATGAAGTCCGTTAATAAACGGCTAGGCGTAAAAAAGGGGGAGGTTAAACTCCCGCTAAACATCACACCGAGAGCTACCGAGGCCGTGACGATGGCTGACACAGAGACCCCGTGTCCCCGTGCAACAACTTGTTAAAAGTCATTTTATGGCCCTCCAAACATCAAACATCTCAATTCCCTTTGGTGAGCTTACTACAGGCAATTCCAACGACACAAACACATACACACACAAACAAAGAAACAACAGGCAGATGGTTTTCATAAATCACAAAAGAAATTGGAAAGAAATATCGGTTTGTGAAACACTACACCCCCTGGGACACGGAGGATGCTGCAGCAGCAGCAGGAAAAAGTCCTTTGTACCTTCTTCTTGAACGGTGACGATCCTCAATTGCCAGCCACTCGCTCGCACTCTCTCTCTCCCTTCTTTTTCTTTTAACTTTTTTCCCGTTGATCGCCATTGCTTCTTAAGAAAACCTTTCTCCCGTTCAACAGAAGATTGTTTCCGAAAGCCGTAACGGATCAGCGAAGCGCGCATATGAGTGTCCTTGTCGCTTTAACGATCACGATATGATCGTCGATGTCGCCCAACCGGGTGATGGAAGAAGGGCTTTTCGTGTGTACCTTTGCTCCTTACGCATTTTGTCCTTTTTCACACCAACAACACGCAATTGTGTCGCAGGAAGCTGGAATGAACTTTGACACCACAAAGAACCAACACACACACACACACACACACACATACACACACACACACACACACACACACACACACACACACACAGAGGAGGCTCAGCAATTGTCCTTACTTTCAACTGTCAACTTTGCTCACTTTTGCTTCATTCCATTGACACCACCACTACCACTTGTGTGTTCCGGAGAGGATCGTGTTGTGTGCGTTCGATGGAAAAGCTTTTTCTTTGCGTTTGTTTTGTAAGAAGCCGGCACGCAACAGCTGGAAGCCGTTTAAATCGCAACCAATCGTTCGGGCCAAGGCGGATTATCCTTGGATGTTGAGTGATTTCAAGCGTGCACCAAAATCGTCATCAACACTATTAAACTCAGCGGCGCTGGTCAATGTGTCCGAATGCGACCCGAAAGAACAATGTTTGGTTTGAATTTGAGCAATCTGATCCTCTTACAAACCAAACGGAACCATTCAATGGTGCGAACTTTCTTTGCTAATTCGCTAGGCATGAGAGGGAGCTTCATAAGCTTCCCAGAGCGGGGCAATAGGTTTATTAAAGGTTAACGTTTATTGCAATAATGTAAGCTAATTTAATGCGCACCCGTTTTTTCTTTACATTATTGTCGTTGCAGTAATGTAACGTTAATTTTTTCTGTTGCTACCTATCTAAAAGCCACAAAAAGAAACACTTCTTCAGCGGTTTCACTGTTTCACTGTAGCCAAAATTTGGGCATTGGAGCTTATTCTTGATTAATAGGGAGTATTTGCACTGCTAATTTACAAATTTCAATAACCTTCCGCATTGTCCAGCATCGGCAAATGATTGGGTGAATTTTTTTCTTCGATTTTTACTTTTTTAATAAACTAATATACTAGCTATGGCCCATTGCATTTAACACGATTATTCATGAGTAATCCTCGAAATAGTCAAGCCTCCAAGGTATTAAATAAATAGTGATTATACCAAACCTAACGTAAAACTATTATTTCTGTACTGTACTGGATTTGTGTTTAAATGGGGATTTTTAAATTGTGATTTTAAAGATCGCTTTTGTATCTGATTCTGGTAGCCTATTCGAGAGATGCGTCAGCTCCTAAAGGGTTAGATAGCATCGATCCCAACTGGAAAGTCCTCGGGTAACAAGAAGTGACTATTCATCTACGTCGTACTAAAAAGACTCAGCAGCATTGTATGGGTGAGCATTACACAAAAGAACGCCAAAAGAAGAAGAATAAGAAGAATAGGAAGAAGTTATATCTGAAAAGCTCTTGTTAAGGTATTAATCACGATCCATGTTTCAATGGGGAAAACTTTTATATATTATACTCTTATCAATTAGCAAAAAGGCGACCATAAAGCCGAAAAATTCACTTGTATACGACATCACGTGACATAATTTTGAAGGATTTTGCAATACAATTTTTTTCACCGTATCATACCAACCTATGCAAAATACAAGATTCCGTCTGATTTTTTTAAAATGCAAGAGATTCAAACACCATCAAGAATTTGTATGGAAAATGGGTTTGCAGGGAGGAAATCAATAACTTCCAGCACAAAAGACTCGTTTTAGGCGTCCTCTGACGGGACCTATGCGATGGTTATGATGTCACAGAAAAACAAGACCATTATTTGGATTGAGCATTAGTAGTCACAATACTGTGAATAAGATCAACATGACTCTTTTCGGGGCATTGTAATGTCGATCCAAATATGAAACCACACCATCTTGTTACACTCCCCAAATCAGCTTGTGGGCTGGCTTGTGAAGGGAATTGTTTCGTATCATTTGGAAGCTTTTTCTCCGCCGTCACACTATCCATGTACCCACCTTCAACCTCCCCAAACTCACATCAATGCGCAATCCTGGAGCTATTCAAGTTTCGTAACGTACTACAACACTACCTTATCACTGTTAAACTGCGAACAAAGAGGCTGTTATAGATCCTTTGGTAATTTTTTTTTTTTGTGGAAACGGTAGAGGAAAATGCTTTCTGCTCACAGCTGCTCGTACAACAATGCGCGGAATATCACGAAAAGCAACAAACTGCGCCAGAGTATGCCACTACACTACGCACACCCGTGCTGGTCGAAATTCATCTGGGTGGTCTTCTCGTCATCTGCCCGCGTACGCGAAAAACCGCACATTCCTCCCAGCATCACTAAACACAAACACACACACACATAAACAGGCTTGTGCGACAGAGGAGAATCGCATTTTCCACTTCCCGACGACGAGGATGGAAAACGGGCCGGCTCCGACAACCGGTGGGTGGTTATAGAGCCACCGGATAAACATTCGGTATCGTTACACACTTTATGCATCATCATCATAGGGAATGCCGCGCGGGAACGGGACAGCGTTTGACGCTCGCACTACGATAATCACACACACACACATACACATAGACAAGAGGAAGGAAGACCAACATTCGGGAAAAATCGGACGAGCTGAGGTGAAGCAGCGTTACGGGGGCGCGTGCACATGCGCGCCACGGACGAACGAACGGAGGGAAAAACGAAAACGCACCGTTTCCGTCTCGTTTCGTCCTCGCACGATCGATCCGATCGGAAACGATGTACGCATCAAAACATGAGGAGGAGGAGAGAGAGAGAGAGTGGAGAGGTCGATGGGGATGAAAATGCATCTTCCGTTTTGGGAGGTCTATCGAGGAGGGGCGAGAGAAGGGTTCAATTTGGAGGAAAACTAGTTGTCTTTTTCGTCTAATGCAAGAGCGTTCGTTTAGGGCTATGGACATAAGTATAAGAATAGTTTAACTGGATTAATTTTGATATATGTTAAAAATTTTTTTAAAAGTGACCGAAAATCATTAATTACAATGACGTTTACTGTAGGGAATGTGTAATGTAGGGTAATGTAAATCTTGATTTTATCACGAATTTAATGGTGTGTGATTTCACTAAATCGTTTTAATCGCTTGTTCCACTTGATCTTGCTATACGTCTTCCAATATTTCACAGATGATCAAGTCAATCTCGTAATCGTTAAAAGAACGATAATATGTTCTTCTTGGATTCAAAATCTACCACGAATGTATACTTTGCAACGGCTACAGTGGAGCAATGCACATTAAACTTAAGCCATATTGCCCGAATATTGCTCACAGATTATCTTATTTCATACTAATCGAACCAATAAACGCACACCGTTTCTTTTGCAGTAAAGGGGAAGGTCGCCGTTCAATTATGTGAATAAGCATCCCCAACGAAAGAAGGGAGAAAATCAGGCGATTACGATTGCTGCTCATCCCACACCTCCACGGCACGGCATCTCCAATCTGTCCAAAACAGGCAACCTCCCTCCCGCTGGTCGTTCAGATAGGCAGCAGTACAGCACCAAAAAAATAAGAAAGAGAAACAAATCGTATTCTCTTTGCTAAAGCATGCTGACTCCTTGTTGCAAGCAAACGACTAATTCCAATGTCTGTGACAGATCGGCTTCCTTCTTCCGGTTGATTATTCTGCTCTGAACTGAAATCAAATCGAGCTGCTGCATTTTGGGGGGCCTATTGAGAAGGAAAAACTCCCCCACGCACAGCACCAGCCAGATAAGCGTCTGATTGAGACACATTCGATTGGCAAAACGGGGGCATTTTTGTTAGCCATCGAGTGAGTCTGGTCCCCATTTCTATTGCGCTCCCATTCCTTAGTAAATTTACCTTTTTTATATTATGTTACCCATTGCATTCCACTGACACAATCTACGCACACGTTGTTAGTTATGCCACGTAATCTCCTCCCGAAGCCGGTACAGGAAGAGAAGACGGCGCCGAGACCGCTTCTTCTGATTGCCAAAGGATTCCGATGACGCCGGCGTTGATTCAATAATGTCGCCACGGTCCAGTGATCGATTGCAATCGTTGCATGGCTTCGGCCAAACGAACATCCAGCGAGGGTGTTCGCGAGCGAATGCTTTATTTCTTCGCTTTCACTTGGGGGGGACGAACGAAACCAACACAATACCGGAAGGAAATTGAATTTTCATCTGACTTACACACCTGAGCCAGGGAGTCTGGATTTGGAATGATGGTAAGTGTGTGGAGGTTCCACGCAGTTCGTTAGCTTGATGAAGAGTCGTTTGTTCTACAAATAGTGGAAAATAAGCATAGTCACCTGACAAATATAGTACAACGTCGTACAATAAATGCATAGAGCACTGATGGGTGTCCTACGAAACCCTACTGTTCGTTCCTCTCGCGACCATAAATCATTTTACGGGTATACGAAAATCCTCCCCCAACTGATTGCCTACATGTCTTAAAGAAAACGGAAATAATCCTTCCATTGACTAGTTACCACACCAAATCAATAGCCAAACGGCACCATAATCCGTCTCCCCCTGCTTACTCTGCGCACCATCATGCCATTCTTCTCCGGGTTATCTTCATCGAAAAACCCATCGGATGATAGCGAAAAGGGATAAGCCGGCCCTTTTGCGGTAACAAGGGTATTAAGGGGTAACTGGGCAGCAGCGGACGGTTTAAAGCCATGCGTCAATGCAAATAGTGGCCGCCGTAATACCGTACTGGCTACCTTCGTTTTATTGTCCTCTCCCCCGTCCGCACAATGTTGACACAAGCAGAAACTGTTGAACAGGTAGTTTTAGTCTACCGCAGAAAAAGGGACCTGTTTTTTCTTTGAAGAGAAGCGCCAAAGGCAATAGGAGCTCTTGCCTAATGTTTGATGGTTTTTTTGTTTTTACTCTTTTCAACGGGACAGGTAAATTTTGTCAAAAAGGATTTAACCTTATTTTTTTAAAGTACTCCCCTTTGTGGCTGAGCCAATAGTCAAACCCGTAGGAGAAGCCATAAGAAGCAATCCACAGTGCTTGGCTACCCCGCAGCAGGCTCATTTTGCAATCAACCTCTAGTAAACAAGTGTGAAAAAATAGTCTAATTTTCTCGTTAGCAAATCAGTGTGAAGCGATAAACGGTGGCATGGTGCCCGGTCCGCCATAGTTATATGCATGCGACCTGGAGCGAATCGCGAAAAAAAACGCACGAGGCGCGCGATTAGTAAGTAGATCGAGGTTGTTATGACCTCCTCTCTCCCCGTTTCAGTAACACACCTCACACACACACACATACACACACGTTTGCAAACAACAATCGATCATGGCACCCATGAGCAGCTAAAACAATAAGAAGCATAGCGAATATAAGAATAATTATATTTTACAAACAAAATTACCCCCTTCCGGGCGGTGCTTACCGATGATAATCCGCGTGGCAGTCTTGGTGGTGTGTGGCAGAGCTTGTATAGTTGAATTTTCACCTTCAGCTTGAGCAAACTTGGTAGCTGTATCGACGGTTACGTTTTCCTCTTCTTTTTAACAACGCGATCGTTGTTCACTGTCGTGCATGAATCTCGCACATCGAACGTCGTGTTGTCACCGTTTATCATTTAGATGGGTGGATGCTAGAGAGTGGTTTGGATCACTTGCTGGCCACTATGAAACCTACGCTCACTTCACTTCACACATATTCCTGAGACATATACGGATTAAACGACGTTTCATTAACAACAAACTTTTACCATAAATTACCCACGGGCCACGGGGCAATGATAACAAATCACATCCGAGCTGGTGATACACTACAACGGTGGTTGTTCCTGGCGGGTCGAAAGTACACACTTTTCTAGGCACGTGATTATTGCTTGAAAGCTACTAAGAACCGTACACATCACTCTGCTTCTGCTGATTGTCTCATGTTGGGCGAATCTTATTTCTTCCTGAACACTTGTTGAACGATGACTACGATATCTTCTACGTATCCATTCCCCGTCGTTAATCGATGCAATTTGCGTGCAATTTCACGTGTCGTGTCACCGAACTCCCATCCAATCGTGGCGTATGCACAACCGTAGAGCAGTTTTCAACATAGCGCCGTTTACACTCCAAACACGTGTTCATTCCGCCTCGGACTGAAATAGACAAAATAAAGCATTGCATTAAACAAAAAAACAAAAACAGATTCGTTCATTATATTTTCGCATGTTTTCAAAACATTAATCGATCGTCGCTCGATGCACTGCTCCCGCACGTGGGTTGTGCGACTTCGGTTGGGCAGCATTGCCTGGGATCCACCATTCACGCCGTACCCGAATTGCTCAACACAACAAAAACATAACCCATAAACCAAACATGACCAGAAGGAACGATTTAATATACATATGCGGTTTTACATCGTTTCTCTCGGGAAGGAAGAGCAGCAGTGGCAACAGGGTTTAAACCCAAAAAGCAAAAAAGTAACAGGAACACACCTCAACTTTCCCGCATGCTTTTTCCTGTGCGCGGGAAACTAACACCGCGGCGTTGCGCGCATACCACACCGTTCGGGAGAAAAATCTAACCCCGAGCGCACACAGGAACGGAAGCACAGAAAATGATGGCCTCTCACTTCGCGCCGGTTATATTTTTAGGTTTAACATAAACAATTACCCACCGCAACGGCAACCCGCGCACCTCGAGACTCGATCGGCCAGAGAGCGCCACCAGCATCCATAATGCAGCGCAGCGACGACGACGACGACGATGAAAAAAAACGACGGGTTTTCCTTGCCATCCACCCTCCTCTTCCTTCTCCGCACATCTCTCAGAGACAAGGAAGCGGCCCAGAAGTTTCCGGGAAAATGTGGCACGGTACGAAAAAGGGTTTTAACCCCTTGGTTTTTGGGGTGAGCTGTTCGATAATCGTATGCTGCTGCCCTCGACAGACTCAACGCACAATTAGTGCAACGCAAGTGCGAAGGATGCAAACATTAATCATGCACACACATACACAACACGATAAATGTGGGGTCCAAAATCATACCACCTCCAATGACGTTTAAGGGGGGATTTTTCTTGTTTACGATCGGTGTGACAGCGATTGCTCGGTTAAGATAAAGTGCAACGACCGACTTGGATCGAGGGAAGGGGTGGTCCATTCTTTTCGTTTACTGGATGACCTGGTCCAAAAGGAGACACGTACAGAGCATACTTGGACCGATTTCTGATGGCCTTGGGATAGGAGGGAGAGGGGTACCTTTCCTTCAGTCGCTTTAAACTTTGACAGAAGATCTGCCCTTCGTTCCCGTTTTGTTTTCAATTACGTTCATTTTTTCAACTTTTCCAACATCCTTTTCCGGTACCACCTTGCTTGCTTCCGATGGTTAGCTGCGCACGGTTTGGTGTTGATGTTGGTCAGAAGGACGGATATTGGCTCGCCGTTGAGCTGGTGATGATCGAGATCATCTTCCCACCATTGAAAGCGCACTGTAGTGTTTGGTCAAGCGTTAGGTAGGAAACACACGTTTACACAGACACGCACACACACTCACACCAGCTGCTGACGAGAGCTACTACGATGATCGCGAAAATTCCGCACAATCGAAACCGACGGAGAGTAAGGAAAAAAAGTAGACACGCACACACACACACACAAACGTTCGCGCAGAGATATCAACACCACAAACGTCCCAAAACCACACACCTCAGGCCCTTTACATTGGAATCATAATCCACTGTTTAGCAAGATCCACACAGCGACGACCACGACCGGGCGGCAAGTTTAGCTAAGCTGCCCTTGAACGATACACACACACACGCATCATAGTTCGGGGCTTCGGGCCGCGAACGACGAGAAAACCAAAAAAAAAGCTGCCTTTGGACAGCTCTCACCGTCCACCACACGCTGTTGTTCTTCTGCGGGGCGATTTTCTTGAAGACGGTCCGGTCTGCACGATGCTTCGTCGTTGGCTGGCGGCAGCGGCGACGACGACGGCGACTGGCTGGATTATGCGGAACCAATACACCTACCCCCGGGTGTCCCTCTCTGCTCTCCCGCGCACATTGACTTTCCGCCCCGCTGTGTGACGGACACACGGCGGCGACCACGAAGGGAAGCACAAAAAGAGAACGACGTTTGTTCCCCTCCCTCTCCTCCCCCGTCGCGTTTCACCCACTTACACACCTGCCACGCTGCTATTCCCTTCCTCTGCGTCTGTGCGTGCGTGCGTTTGTGTGTATGTATGTGTATGTAGATGGTCTTCTTCCACGCTGCTTTTGGGCACTGGGAGATACACACACACACACATCGTATACGCACAACAGCACAATCAGAGCGACACACTGCCTCACAGCTTCACCCCCTTCACCCGACGGCGGCCCTTTTCCACAAACAACACACAACGCTACAAAAACATCGCTGCGAGCATCGAACGTACAAAAACCGCATGTGCCCCAGCCACCGTGCGAGTGCGAGCAGGACGGTTGGAGCGTGTCGCACACTGCCGCTAGAGCGAGACAACCTCTGCACACTGGCGGCGGCACCAGAAAAGCGAAACAGTGTTGCTGCTGCTGCTGCTGCCGTCGCGCCGAAAAATTCCTTCGGACGCGCACACACACACACACATCAATGCACGTGCGCACACACAGAACACAGCATAGCACAAACGCACGCACACATACATGCGTTGCCTTACCACCTGAGCGAAACCGCGCCACAGTCGCACGTACACAGTCGCCGGACGGAAAACACACAACACAACCGTCCGTATCCTCCCGCACCCGCGCACTGATTCTTGCTTCTTACACGCACGCACACACCATACGTCAAATCCGTGCGCTCTCTCTTTCACACTCATACTCCTTCCTTGCCGCTTACCCCTTAAGCATTGGTGTGCTAGCGCGTTTGAAACCGATTTCTTTTCTGCTCTCGCTTGTGTGGGTCTTCACACTTCTTCCTCCCGCTTTTGTTCGCCCATCCGTTTCCCTCTGCACGGAAGATATACCTTAACTTTTACCACTTCGATCCGGATCTGGGAATCTCAATAAACACACACACACACATACACTGTACAATAAAGATACACACACTTTTTGACCACTTAAACGCACCGAAATGATGTCAACATAATAAGGTCCGTCCCATTGCCATCTTCCCCTATTCACAGCACGCGGGGACGATGTTTCACGCGCAACGGTACAGGGAAGGGAAAGCAAATGATAAAGGTCGCGCTCGCTCCTGTGCAACGCGACCAGACCACGACGACGACGAGGAGCAGTAACGTTCCTTCGCTGTCAGGCGAGCCCTTGCATTTTGACAGCAGAGTCTCGAATGCTGCCCAGCGCGTGAAAGAGTAAAGGAGAAAGAGAGGCAGCGAGGGAGAGAAAGGAAGAAATGAGAGAGCGAGAGAGGGAGAAAGTGATAGATGGAGTAGTTGGTGCGTCTGCTCGCACTCGCATACCAGCGCCGGACGAACTGTTCACGTGAGTGCACAAGTGTGCGTGACGGTCGGTGCTGTCAAATTTGATATTTGTTGTTACAAACGCACACACGTATACGCACAGCTTGGTGTTGGACCCTGACCGCTGCCAACCTGATGGAATTGAAAGGTAAAGTGTTTGATTTGAATTTAACTGATTTTTTTGTTGCTGTTCCGTATGGTCACCTTCTAATGGAGAGCTAATAAAGCGTGTAATACTAGCAGATATGAGGCGAATTAAATAAAACGAAAAAGAAGGCGTAGCTAAGTATAAGGAATAATTTTGAAATATTCCAGGATGTTGAGGAAATTGCTGTAAAACTTAAATATTTGAACATGTATCATAATTTATTCAACTACTTTTTGTTACTAGCAAAAACAACCATTTATAGACAGGCGCTTCGTTATGCTGCCGCGGCATCTCATTAGAATAATTAAACTAGCGCATGCAAACTACGTCCTTTACCAGCGTACGCTATTTCCTTTTTCCGATAGGGCGATAAACTCGTACGCAAAACACGGCCAAGGGCCGGTAGAAGCAGCACAAAACATCGGCAGTTGCAAATGCACTTTTTCCTTGCCGATTATTTGCCTTCCACCCGCAAAGGAAGATCCCTGTTCCGAGCGTTCGCGTAACGACCCACAAACGACACGCAACGTGCGTTCCCGGTCTCTACATGCACTAGCCCGAAGTGCATTGACATGCCCTTTTACCGCGGTCTAATGCCCATACTTGTCCTGCCCCCCCTCATACAGCCGGTGCTGATCTTGAAGGTGTGCGAGTGGTCAGAAAAGGGAATGCACTTGTTTCCATTGCATCCGTCCAGACACCTTTTAGCCTATCGTTAAGATTATCGTACATATTTGTATGAAGCATGGGCAGCCGGACAGGGTGGTTAACTGCGCCTATTTACAGCCCCTACCGGAAGAACCACCCAGAGCGCGATGGGGGAGGGCGTGTTTGTGTTTTATTTTGTCTCGTTACCACGCCAACCGAGGCACCGAGCGGTTGGCGTATTGACTAGCGCGAACGGAACGGGCTATCCTTCGGCCATCCTGAAACGGAGCACACGCGCCACAAACTCAACAGCACGCGCGTGTCTCTCGCGGGTTCGTCAGTGTCCGAGCGGAGTGACCCGTAGGGCTCAATAAAAAGCATCCCACCAGTGGGTCGGTGGGTCTAGTTGAGAACAAAGCGTGTAACCTGCTGGAGGTGTCGAAGGGCCACGTGTTTTTTTTACGTGGGAATAGTGTTTATTTTTGTTTAGTTTTTTGCGAAATTTACCAGTGAGTGTACCAGTGTGTAGGAGAAACGGTTCCACCATGGCGATGGCTTCTATTCTTCCCGCATCTTCTGGCGTAGGTGCAGAAAGTGATCGTGTTGTAAGTGTGGTTGGACGCATTAGAAATAACTTGCTTTACAAAAAATCAAATATGAATGCACGTATCCTGCGCATATCGACATAACGCAACCTGTGAAAATCAATACCAATTCAACAAGAAAGTTCATGTAATGTTTCTCCACAAAAAAAAGATCTGCTCCACCCATCAGCCCCATTTATGTCCGTTACGGTTATGTGGTCTGCTAGTGAGAAGCAGGCTATGCGAAAATAATGACAGGCTGGGAAATGTAAACACATGCGTGACTCATTATCCTGCCGCGCTTCGGGTTTTGCATCGAGCGAAGCAGGACGAAGGACGATTGTGAATATTAATCGCGCCCGTTCTTCAATCCCCAGTCGCAGTAGTAACACCGTAATCGAATATTGATTTTTTCTACCAAACAATGGTTCCCTGTCTGTTGAAATCAATCCTACGCTCCGCACGCTTGCCCTTCCGGAAGCAACTGTTGCGAAAGGTTACTTCGTAATGCTTTCTATTGTTTGTACACTTCGGATATGATTTCGTCCTTTTTTTACTGAGGGGAAAAACGGAAACACTACTATCGCTGACGCGGGCAGTTATGGACGCCCGTAAAGCTCCGGCAGGATTAATCACATTGTTACTGAACCGTACGCATGCACGATTAATGTTATCTCGATGTGTGTGCATGTGCGTGTGTGTGTGTGTTTCTGTGGCCGGATACGTAGGATTGGTTCAACTCACCTGTGGCCACGGGTACACACGAGTGCGTTTGTGGTGTTACGGCTGACTGGCATAAACCGTAGCACGAAATCTTCTTGTGTTTATAACGTTTCCTACAAGGGCTAAATTGTCCCCGTAGCAGCGTTCAAGCGGGACAACGGGACCCCTCGACCAACGCACAGGATTAATTCACACCGCGCTCTTCCAATGTTACCGCATGTGACAATTTTCTCTCTATCTTGCTCTCTCTCTAGATTTCCCTCTTGTACCAATCAATCGTAGCAACCCCTGAAATTTTGTTGATGTTGCTGCTACTGACTGTGTGGTATGCACGCACTAATAAACGTTGGGCCAATGTTTAATGTTTGGTCCACTGATTCGCCGACATTGAAAAAGCCGTCAGTGATGCATATCGTGGCTGTTTGAAAAACACACACATACACTCACACACACCTCCTTAGCGGCTCTTTAGGACCCTCGTTACCCACTTCCCAGTGGGTCCTTTCCGCTTTTTCCGACACTCCGTAGACAACCTCTCCGGAATTTACCCGTTTGGGACGGTTAGCGCCTCTGTTTCTTATCGCAACATCTTATGGGCAGAGCCTGCACGGCAATCGCTTGTGGCAAAACACCGTTTCGCCTGGCTCATATTACCTCCGCTTCAGGGGCAAGGGGACAAAGCATCAAAGGTGGGGTGTCACCAACTGCATCCGCACTGCCGGAAGGGTGCGTAACGCACGCACGTCATCTGAAACCACGAAGAAAGGAAGCTGCAAAGGGAGGGCGAGATTTCGGATTTAAACAAAAAAAAAACTACCAAAGATCGGTGTTTTGATCAAACTTAAGTCCTTAATGTTTGTCACACATTTCGATGAATGGAATCGAGGTGTAAATGCAAAATTACAACTAAAAAAAAAGAAGAAAACAAACACTCACAACGGTACTTTTTTGTCCTGCGGCTCGGTATTGCCCTTATCGTCCTTTATTGTCCGTGAAAGAGTTCGAGGTGTGAAAGACTTCACAGCAGCAGCATAACGAGGGGTTTTTTTTAATCCTTAGCCGATACCAATCTGGAACAAATAGGGAAAAGTCGAAGTTTTCCATCAGAAGCTAAGTGACATAGATAAGTAGGATTAAAAAAGTAGAGGCATCGAGAGAGAGAGATGGGGTTTTAATACGAATCGGAAAGCAAAGCAAAGTTTGTTGGATTTATCCTACAACAGAAGGGGTTAGCGAGCAGGAAGCAAGCATAGAAATAGATTAAATTCCAAACGCACACGAACAGTTTGCAGTGTGTCCCAGGGTGTGCCACTGCTGGGAGGATGTGTGGAATATGCCAATGTATGTCCCTTCAAAACTTTTGCATCTATGTTGTTCCAATTCAATCCCCTCGCTTGGTGACATACACACACACGCGTGAGGAATCTATAATCGAGGTTTTATAATTGCATTATGACAGTGTCGAGAACGGGGAAACAGTTATTACAGGCGTACCCTTTATTGCTAGCAGCAGGAGGAAATCCATCATCAATCCACCCAAAAGCAAGCCTTCGGACCACGCACTGACTACTAAACGCGTGTTCCGGGGGATTGACCTTTTGGAGGAGTAATCGGGATGCAATATAGGAGAAAGTAAAACACGCAACAACTTCAAGTCGTGTGAGCAGTTCGAGAAAGTTTCTATAGAACTTCGCAACGAGGTGTGGAAGCATCAGTGATTTATTATTTATCGTTTCGAGAAAGTAATTCCAAGCAAAGTACAATGAAAGTTGGAATAGAGAAACTGAAATTAGTGAGAAAAAACCAATTTAACCAAGCATTTTAGCTCTTTTAGTTATTTTTAGTTCTCTTTTATTCATGATGTCTTTTCATATATATTACAAAAACTTAAATGTACTGTTTTATCTCAGTACTATACAAAAAAGAACAATTAAATCGAACAAACTTACTAAAATTGTCTAAACAATCCTTTCAAAATATACTTACCATTCTGGATTCAAACTTGATACTTGAACATTTCACGTAATGCACTTCATCAGGTCCAGTATCTCTTGGCCAGACTTAAAACCCTAATGCCTTAAATCGTGTTTTAAATCGACATTAGTTAAACCGAATCTAATACTTTTCCACTCCACACAATCCCTTTAGATACGTAGTAGCACATGTGTCCCTGTGTGCCTTGCCACTGTTTAAAACACGCAAAAATCTCTCGCCTCAGCGAAGCTACGGCCAAATCCCCCTTTAGTTCCCGAATGCACGCATCGCATTCTGTAAGGTAACAACTACACCCAACGTCATCCAAGACACGGGAACCCTCGGGGGCCTACGTTGTCACCCCAGCGAACCAAACGTAGTCGTTAGCGTGCAATTTTTGCGTTTTACACCACACACATACACACCTCCTCCTTTTAAGTTTCCTTTGCTCTCGGTGTGTGTGTGTGTGTATGTGTTGTCACCAAAAATCGGAAAGTGACGGTAATCCCTTCAACGTTTACTGTTTTCCCATTCGAGCGAATCGAGGTTGGCCGTGCCCGGTCCCCTCTACCCGTGAAGCGATGCCTGGGTTACTGTTGCTTTTCCCCTTAGTTCACGTTGACGCCATAGCAGGCAGTGCTGTGCTGTAGCCGTGTGCGATTCCGCGATAAAGTACTTTTCCACTTTTAATTGGCACCGATCAAACTGGATGGGTGCAAGCGGACTGTTTGCGCGGCCCAATGCCGTAATGAAATTAGCATTAAAACAGCCCTATCCTACTGGGGAAGGGGGTGGGAAGTGATACTGGGAAACAAATTGGAAGCTCATGAATTCCTAATTTCATTGACTTCCCAAATGTAGTAAACCTTACGTGGCGTTTCACAAGACAAACATCTACAGAATGTATCGGTTTTTATAATTTGCAAAACTCGCTTGCCATATGTGCTTAAGCTGCTCACTGCTCTCTCTCTATCTCTCACGGCTGCAGCTCAAATCCATGGATGCCAATCGGTACGCGACGAAGAAAACCATCGCCCAGGGCATGCTGGACATTGCGCTGCTAACGGCCAACGCATCGCAGCTGAAGTACATCCTGCAGGTGGGCGAAAAGCACGAGTTCTACGGTCTGATGCTGACACTAATCAGCATCTCGATCATACTGCAGGTGAGTGTACGACAACGGCCCAGCGGGACTCGCCATCGGGGTGTGCGAATAAGGATAATCCTGCCTTTCGATTATCTGCCGCACATCCCGTGGTGTTCCTAGCGCATCCGTTATGTTACTGGTACCGTTGCTAATACCCCATCCGGTCTGCCTAATCCTAATTATCCTTTATTTCCCCGCATCCCGGGCTGTTTGTGATGGTGGTGGTGGTGGTGGTGACGGTGATGCTGATGCCTGTGATCTCTACGTATCAATTGTCCCCAGGTCATCATGGGAGTGTTAAATCTAAGTCTCAGCCTAATGCGCGACTGTCGACTGCATTTACCCGAGTACCATCGATCGGCCAACGTGATCAATTACATCGTCACCGGTGCTGCGGTACTGGTTGCCATGGTGAACCTAATGATATCCGCCTTCGATCCAAAGATTCTGAAGTATACGCTCGAATAAAATCGTACCATTTCTCATTGGGCGTAGCGTGTATATCCGTATATCCGTGACTTTTTCTTCCCCATCAAGCCGATTATTGGTCAATCGGTCAAGCGTTTGATGTACTGCATATCAAGCAGATTGTGTTCTTCCCTCGAGGGAGATTCCTAATTATCTTGCGTTTGGACAAAGGCCTACCTATCCCTACGTCACAGTGTGACGAACGTGACCATTGCGTGAGATGATTAGAAGTTCTATTCAATTGATTTGCTATCGATTTTTCATGGAAACCGTGGTGTTATTTGATACTGTGCTGCTTTGTGTCAGATGCTTTGCTTCGTGTAACACAATAGCGCGTTTTAGGCTACTACAACACGTGCCCGGAAATGTGGAAGATCCGACACCACGTATGCCATTGCCACAACCATCGCACGGCCTCATTTTCACCTCCTTCCCGTCCACCCTAGCAATCATCACCTCCTTTCCCGCAAATAACCCCTAACATCCCATCTCCTTCACCGAAACATGCTTTATGTTCCCCCATCTCTCTCTCTCTCTCTGTCATATCTCTGTATTCCTGCAGATGCTTGTCGGCATACTGTTTGTGGTGATCGGTAGCTTAAACATCAACCGCAAACCGGACCAAACGGCCGCCATCGTACTGAACGATGTTATCCTGGTGCTCATATTTGTCATCTCGCTGATCAATGTCATCATATCCGGGTTCGGTATTGAGTACTCGTCGCAACCACTCCGGTTGCTGGAGCGCGTCGAATCGTCACCATCCGCCACTGCTGCAACACTCACTGCTGCGGCCAAACCCTCGGTGGCTTCATTCTTGTTGAAGTAGCAGCAATCCCTATCCTTTTTTCCCTCGCCAAACCAGAACACTAATTTGCTGTAACGCCCCTAGCATACTAACTAGCTGCTTTACTAATTGGTTGGTACAGGTTTCGGCTGCAATGCTGGCCGTCATACTAACCCTGGTCAATCTGCACGGCGGTGAGGTACAGCGGAAGGTGGCCAACATACTGAACCACTTCTCGCTCGGGTTCGTCGTGGTGGCCCTGTTTTGCGATGTCATAAAGATGAATTTTGGGCTCGATCCGGCCATTCCGTACATACACAACTGAAACAACTAACACAACATGTAGAGGAAGTGGGATCTGAAAACGCCTTAGCACAATATTTACCAAACCATCTATGCACTTTATGCCCATCTCGTTCAACATGCACAGATTGTTCAAGGGATTGCCTGCATCCTGTTGGCCAACTACAACATCAACAAGGAGCACTCGCGCGACACAGCGAACACGGTGCAGAACTTTTCGCTCGGTCTCAACATGGCCACGGTCGTGGTAAACATCATGATCAATAGCATGGAGATAAAGCACATGGGCGATGTAGGGCTGGGAATGGGGCTCGAGAGCACTACGAAGGCCTTGTGAACGAGTGGCAACGAGGGTGCCTTAGCAAAGCGCGTGTTGACTCAAAGGACACATTAGGTGATCGTGATGTCGTAGTGCAACTGGCGATCGCGCAATCTTCACAATTTTATCGTTTTCTTAGGTTAACCAGTGAGAAAGAAATGAATAAAAGCGTAATACAGGGTTTATTGTAGCGAATTGTTTGCGTTTTTGTTTGCTTTGGACTATGTATGTAGTGTAGAAACATTTGAGAACTAACGTATCCCTCAATCAAGTGAACGCGTAAGTACCTTGGCGACATTGGCTGAAGACTGTTAATCGCACTGAAACAAAGCAAAAGAAGCAACCCCAAAATTCCTCTATTCTGATGTGAATTCTAACCGTTGAAAACAGCTGACTATTATAGGTTAGATGTGACGTATAATTAAAACCCTCCTCCTAGGCATCCTATACTATTTGTAATTAGTAATTATGCAAGGTCCGATCCTGTCGCCCAATTAATTGGATAGTATTTTGGTGAAAATAAATTTTGACATTGGAATTTTTCCAAGGTTAAATAATCGTTTCTCAACATTTATAAGAACTTTTTCATAATTTATTGAGTGCTTCGCAGATTTTCATACAATGATTCCAATGTTAGTGTGAAGGTTATAGCTGCAATATTGACAATAAATGTTCTCAACTCGTGAAATAGACGAGTAGCAGTCAACAAATATAAAAAGCTGCTTTCAGTTGATGTCATTTTTATTACGACTATAGGCAAACAAGAGGTAAATTTTTCTAACATGACATTGTTATTTGAAACTACAATAAACATTGGAGCCCGAAACGGACAACGTTAATGCTGAAACACCGCGGCAGCAAGTGTTCCTAAGTGCAATGCGATAATAATTTTAAATTTCAAAAACACTTACATCATTCAACAGTTGAACAGTTTCAATCATGGTTAATTTAGAGACAATTGAGTAATAATTAAATCGGCATATGTTTATGCACTTTTACACATTTTTTGCTTTACGCTGCAGCACACAGTACACGGAATATGCCATATTTAAAATCTGCAACGAACATGAATAAAATATGTATATAGAGTAAGTTGTACCTTCCCTTTTTTGTTCTTCCCCGTTTGCATTACCGTTGTAAATGCGGGCAAGTTAAAGTTGAAATAACCAAACGCAGCCACTGCGAACGGTTTGTTGGTGCGCACGAGAAACATTTGCACGCTTTTCCTGTTGCTTTGCGGCATGTCGTACCAGCGCGAGGAGTAGATGGCATTCGTAAGGGCGTAGCTTTTGAGTGTTACTTCGTTGCCATAGTAACACGGCAGTCCGATCTGCATCGTCATCGACATCATGTAGAACACGTTCATCAGTTTGCTGAAGTCGTTTAGATTGAGCTACAGATAGACACGTGCGTTACTAATGGCGATTGGCGAATGTTAAGTAATGATAAGGTAAGGTGTTGGATATACGCACCATCGAGGCTACCTGATAAGCCGAAGCGCAGATGACCAGCCCGCTAACACTGAACTGCACAAAATAGGCAGGTGAGAAGAGGTTCTGTACTCGACACAGCATGCTGCGAATAGAGGAAAGGTAATTAAAAGCAAGCCATTCCTAATGCCACGTGGTCCATTGCGTATTGCTCATATGGCGCAAATGCAACGTGATAGTAACCCATCAAACCCACCGATGTATTTTGTTGTAATGCTGCACCAACGGCACAAACGAACGATCGAACTCTTCGGAGTTATTTAAATCGCGAAACCGTTTTCCCAGCAGTTCCAGCTGGATGCCTATCATGTGCATCATATAGCACAGCTGCGTATCGCCGGCCGTGTTGAGCAGCATGTGAAAGTACATCCCGAAGCTCTGGTATGCAAAGATCGTGTAGTACGCCACGTGTGCATCCTCCCCGTACGGGACACCGAAAAACCACGGAAAGAACGGCATCCGATACTCAGCACTGAGCAAATGGCTCCCGGTACCGAATGCAGCCATATGACTCACGAAGATGTACGCATAGTACCACCGGTTGAATACGGCCAGCCTTCGTTGCTGCAGCTTCCGTTCCTGCTCGTCACGCGGTTGAAATGACACCCCCAGCGTAGTTTCGTACAGGCTCCAGACGATGTTGAAATGCCGATAAATGGTCAGCGTTTTCAGGATCATGGCCGTTTCGGTCAGAAAGATGTACATGATGAAGAACACCCGCTGCTCGAACGGTTGCGGTACGAACACGTTCAACAGCAGCACAAACAGGTACACCGCCATGATGCAGGAGTAGAACGCGTAGCAGTACACGCGGTACGCGACGGACTTTGGTACCGGTGCGTTAAAAAAGCCGCACACCTTCCAGGCCCACATGCTGAAGCGCATCGGGAAGATGAACCGACCCGGGTCGTACATTGGTAGGTTGCGCTTGAGGCAGGTGTTTCTGGTAGCACTTTTGAACGTGGACTGGTTGACTGATTGGGTCACTGACGATGCGATCAAATGGTCAACATTGATTGTATGGGGTCAATATAGAAAGCGGCTTCACACAACGTTAATTACTAAGTTTCGAACAATGGTGTATAATAAGGATTTTTGGTGCATAGTAATTAAACTCTACCTCAACACGCCCATAAAGAATAACATTCACAAAATTCTAGCAATAAAAAAGGGTTTTGTATTTTATAATGAACTCAGGACTACCGAACATCTCAGGGGGTGTCTGTTACATAAAATAAAAGGCTTGAAAGACACCATTAGTGCGGTTTCCATAAGAAACTTGAAAATAAAGACAAAATTAAAATTAAAAGAAGTAACATTGCATGCTCCCAACATGAGAGGTAAATGTGTTTCTAAATCAAATGTATTTAATGAAGAAGGTAATCGAAGAATTGATGATTTGCAGTTTTTATTTTAAAGTTGATCAACAATGGTTGCATGAAAGTTGTGTATTTTATAGATGGCCCATAAGCGCGATGAATGAATGGTACAACTTGACCTTTAAACGCTCATTTGGGAGCAGTCAGAATAATAAACAGAATCCTCAGAACCCACTTAAAACAATATTTTCTATAAGGTTAGCAGGATAGTCAAAAGGCCAGCGTGACGGAGTGATAGGTCCTTCCATTTTCCACAGGGATGTTTTGCCATCAACAGGAACAATAGAAACTTATTTTTTTTATTCATTCTTACCTACTACTACAGCAGCGGTCCCGTGGTACAATCGTCAACTCGAACGACTCAATAACATGCCCGTCATAGGTTCAAGCCTAGAATGGACCGTGCCCCCGTAGCAAGGATTGACTGCGTGGTAATAAATTAAGTCTCGAAAGCCTGTAAAGAAGAGCCAAATAGAAGAAGTACTACTACAGAAACTAATTTAACATGAATACTAGTATTTGACAGTGCGTAATGAGCATAAGTAAAGGTTATTGATATCATTTCAAATATCTGTTAGCCATCAATAGTGGCAGCATATGCAAAGAACATCCAGATGAATTCTCCGGGCTGTCCTCCCCGTACCCAACATTGACCGTGACAAAATCAGTCTAATAATCCTGTATAATGGAGGAGATGATCCCATGCCTCACAGGAACATCCCATAGGAACCCAGGGGTTAATGGGAGGTTAAACTCAAGAATGTGCCATTGGGGAACAGACCTTGCACTTGACGTTTTCTTCTACATTGCTGGGCGATTTCATCACTTCTTCGTAAAGCTTAATATAGTTTCCTTCTAGAGTTAATTGAGCCCTGGAAACCAAAAAGGATGTTTGTTTTCGTGTGAGAAATCACTGCCACGCCCTATCATTTAACAGCAATACGTAAACACATGGCATGAACTGCAAAGAATGTCCTTCAAAAGTGAAAAGAAGAAATGCTGGTAACCTTTTAATACAGGCAGCTTTGCAAGCTGAAAGATTAGTTGTACCAGTCAGCCCGGATAGATCAGCACGATGGAGGCCGAAAAGCAGGATACACCTACCAGCGATGATCCGTACCGTTGGAGCGACTACATTCGCCCCGTCAGGATAACCGTGTGGACGTGGAAAATCTGTGGTCTTTACAATGGGAAGCCACAGACTACACGGTACCGTGTGTACCGTGCCGCGTTCAACATCTTCCTGATGGTAGTGTACCTGTTCACGCTGTCACTCAACGTGTTCGTGATGCAAACGTTCGAGCAGCTGGTCCTGTACATCATGTACATCGTGTTTACGGAGATTGTCATGGCACTGAAGGCGATCGTCACCTACTACAAGTTCGATCAGCTGTGTGACCTGTACCGCCAGACGCTCGGTAGTGACTTTCAACCGCTCGACGCAGAAGAAGAACAGCTGCACCGCAAGGGAGTTGCAAGTATTAACCGCTATCTGTATCCGTACCTCGTGACGACGAACTTGGCCGTCGCCAGTTCGTGCCTGTACCTGCTGCAAGACGATTACCGACTGCCTTACTTTCCCTGGATACTGGGCATCGAGTATGGGCCGACGAAGCCTCTTAACTATGGGCTGCTGTTTGCTTACCAGGTGATCGGCATGTATCTGCACATGCTGATCAATGTAGCGATCGACGTGCAGCTGTCCTATCTGCTCGGGATGATCAGCATCCAGCTGGATTTGATTGGCAAACGTTTCCGCTCACTGCACACGTCCGAACAGTTCCGGGAGTCTTTCGTCGGCTTAATGAACCACTATGGAAAAGTGCAACGGTAACTAAGCAACGTCGTGTTGGGTGGTGCTGAGAACGAAGCAGGCGGCATTCACCGATTCTCACTTGTCACATTGCTTCCATTTCAAACAGGATGACCGCTGAAATCGAGCAGCTCTTCTCGGCGGCATACTTTGCCCAGTTCGGGTCGAGCGGTTTGGTGATTTGTGCGTCCGGATTCAAGACATCTTCAATGGTGAGTTCCGGTGGTCGAAGGTAGCGCCGAACTGTAACTGTCTAAAAGTAAGTACGATATCGACGATATCTTAATTCCAGTTTAACCTGTACGAGCTGACCGCCATCCAGAATCTGCTCTACATGCTGTCGATGATATTTCAAATGTTCTTACCATGTCGCTTCGGCAATGAGGTGACGCGCAAAAGCCACCTGCTTCGGACCTCCATCTACAGCTCCCGTTGGTACGAGATGGGATTGCAGGAGCGCAAAACGTTGCGTATGTTGCTGCAGCGCATGAACAAACCGCTCACGCTGAAGGCGTTCTATTTTTTCAACTACAATCTACAGGCGTTTACTACGGTGCATTAACCTAGCGCAGGCAGGTGTTTTAGGTGCGCTTGGAGGCTAATTGCTACCTTTTTCCTACTTCTTCTTTACAGACACTCAATATGGCCTATTCGTTGTACGCATTGTTGCAACGCAACGCATTGAAGAAAGTTTAATATTAATATTGGTTCTATCAAAGGACATAATGTTTTAGAACAACAACTAATCGTAAAACAATGCCAGCGTAAGTGCACTGTAACCGCACAATTGATCCGATTACTACGCAAGTAAGCGCAACATACTTTCTCATTTTTTTCTACAGGAAGAGAGCATTTGCCGATGAAACAAAATTGGTTACACAGCGATCGTTGGTTTTTCGTTCGATATATTTCCCTCTCGTACACAATTGCAATTGCTGTTCTTCAGCGTTTCTCTTCGCTTGGTAATCGTTTCAGGAACTTAGCCACTAAAACGATAAGTACACCATCCCTCTTCAACCGCACACGCTTACTTACTGATTCGTTACCTTTCTTCGCTAGCCTGTTTAACGTCTTAATGTTCGATGTACCCGATACGCCTTGCATTGCATTGGTGTACAAATTAATAATACATAATATCTATGCGTACGTTTAAAGAAGGATAAAGATTATTCCCATTGCTGCGCTGCGCTCTGCCATTTGATGTTGATGATCGTTATTTCTTTCCTACTAGGAGACAGACCCACCCCTTGGCGCATTTGTTAGTTGATAGGTTGATGAGTATAAATTACTAAATTATAATTTAATTCGTGTTAATGCGTGTAAGCATGTACACCACAAACAAATTGAAAGCGTTGTTTGGCGATTATCATTTATTGCGCCCCAATTGCGCGGTACGATCGCAAGCATTGGTGTGTACATTTGCTTTTGCTTTGCACTGAAAGAAACGAACGAACGAATTAAAATCAAGGACATGAAACAAATTGCACACGTGGAATGAAGATGATTCTAACCGCACACACGCCCATCTAATGTGAGACAAAACATTTGCCGGAAATGATAATAAAAACCAATTATATGTAGCAAAGCTTTAAATACAACGGCAACAGCACGCAATGCAACCACCGTAGTAAGCTCAAGCGGTGGTGGTGCCGGCGGCCCTGTCTATTGTGCATCGAAATCATGTTACTCCGTTAAATCATACAATGAAATTTTTGTGCAGTTTTGGAAGGAAAATACGCTCTAAATTCATCAAATTAAAACACACATAGATCCAAACAAACAAAAGTTATAAATAAATGGTTTCACTACGTTGGAACGAATGGGTCGGAAAAAGTGGATGGAAATTCTTACACATACCACTAAAATTGTGATTGGAAGAGCTCGGCAATAACAGCAAAAAAAAGCATTTCACGCATAAGCATCTTAATTTCAGTACTTTGCTCGCGCATCAAGCCTCGCAAAAAAACTGATTCGCTCCTACAGTGTCTATTTTGTGTGATAAGAGTTTTCCTGTGCGCGTGTAACGGAAAAAGTGTGCAAATCGTTTCGGTTTCAACTTTCCTCAGCACACATAGACACCGAACACGTTTGCTGAACACGTTACGTCTTCTTATTGCCTCGGAACGGACCATTCCACAATGTAACTTAAATTAGTTTAGATTCTATACGCACACATACACACAATATGTTCTGGCGGATCGTATTTGCTTATTCTCTCCAAGAAAAAAAAAAAAAAAAAGAATGGGACAACCCAAATGCACATGAATAAAACATAAAAAAATAAAACCGATTTATATAAAGCGTTGCCGAGGAGCGGACGTCACCCAAAAACAGTACGATCACGGGTGAGTAACTTTTCAAACGAAACACAATTCCGGTACGCGGTGTAACCGTTGCTCGACGCTGGATCGAGATGTAAACCTGAGAGGGAGAGAGAGAAGCGTCTCCGGTGGCTGCCCGAAATCATCCTAAAAATGTCCTATGTTCCTCCTCTACCCCTGCCTACACCCGACTATACTTCTTCCCACTTTTTCCCACTTTTCTGCAGACACAGCCAGCAGTACAGGAGGCGCGTGTGCCACCTCCGCAAAAAATAAGAAACAAAAACTGCTGCAGAATGAATGCTTGCCCCAGGTGCGCGTAAACAGTTTAAAACGTTTTCCGATGGATCGCCCGCTGACCGTCCTCGTCGAACTCTCGCTTCGAGACCCACATCTTCTTGAATGTGTCGAGCGAGGCCAGAATCGATCCACCCATCCAGGTAGAGTAGATACGCTCCTGTGGTGCAGCGATCTGAAACGAATCGACAAGTTCCACAGAAACACAATTAACACCTGATCATCATAATGCCTGTTGCGAGCGTTGGAAACTTACCCTAATTTTCATATCCTTTGCCACGTGCTTTCTGATCTCGGACAGTAACCGATCGCCGAAACCCTTGAACAGGGTCGATCCGCCCGACAGCACAATGTTCTGATAGAGCATCTTCCGCAAATCCATGTCGGACTTTTGAATCGAGTATATTAGCACCTCGTGGATGCCCTCGCACTCCTCGCCGAGCATGTGCGGGCGGAACAGCACCTCCGGTGCCCGGTAGCACGCCGGTCCAATCTCGAGCACGTTACCATCCGGCAGCACGTACTTCGTCTTCTCCGTATCGACCGTCTCTTCCTTGAGCGGGTTCGTCGCCAGCGAGCAGACCTTCTCCTTGATCGAGCGCACTATCTCAAACTCGGCCGTCGTGCGGAAGCTGAAACCCTCCTTGCGGATCAGCGTCTTCAGGTAGCGGGTCACGTCCCGCCCCGCAATGTCCACGCGCATGATGCTGTGGGGCATGGCGAAGCCTTCGAATATCGGCACGGCGTGCGTCACACCGTCGCCCGAGTCGAGCACCACGCCGGTAACGCGCCCGGTCGCGTACAGACTCAGCACGGCCTGCATCGACACGAACAGTGCGGGCACGTTGAACGTTTCGAAGAAGATTTCGGCCGCCTTTTCGCGGTTTTTCCGGGGGTTCAGGGGCGCTTCGGTTAGCAGCACCGGATGCTCCTCGGCGAACGTGGACAGCTCATCCTTGCTGTAGATGTACGTCCAGATCTTTTCCATATCGTTCCAGTCGGTCACGATGCCGTGCTCCATCGGGTAGCGGATGCTTAGCAGGCCCCGATAGTCTTCCGCCTTTGGTCCCACGAACATGTCCCCCTCCAGCGCACCGGCCATCACGCGCACGTGCTTCGGCCGGCCCATGCTACAGTGATGAACGGGGGAGGGAAAGGTTTTAAACCACACATGGAAGGGAAAAGTTTCTCCACATCGAAGTCGCCGTTGCGATACTTACTAGTTGGGGAAGCGACATTTTGGTATGTGATCGCCAGCGAAGCCAGCCTTTATCATTCCCGAACCCTGCAGGCGAGACAGAAGGAAAGGAACGGAACGCCATTAGAACAAAGGATTCAACAACACATACGAAAGTTTAGTCTGTACGCAGAAATGTACGCAGAACGGGTTAAACAAATTCGCCGTACATTGGCCACCGCAGTGCCCCCGAACCCCAATTTAACCATATTCGATCGAAACCGGATGGCGCAAGTGGATGAGTTTTACTTGCGCTGCCAGCAGCAGCGTGATTACTATCGAGATCGGACCGACCTGCTGCAACAGCTGCCAGAATTTCGACGTCCGCTAAAGCGCAGCTTCATGCGGTTGATGAACCCTACCGAACACTATCTCCGGCTGCATCGGTGCTCGACGGGATACAGCTCGGAAAGACGCTTTTGATATTGCTCCAGCTCCAGCAGCGGACATTGTGCGATCCATCACTCGTGGTGAAATAAAATCTTTATCAGGTCGGCTCGGCTAGAGCCTTTGTAAGAGCCGTCGTCTTACAGTTGGAATCCTAATACGGGAAGGGCATTTGCATTCCGGGTGATGTCATTGATGATTCCCGTCCGATGCGTTCACTTCCCATACGTGCGTTGTTCGGAGGTAGAGGGTGATGGATCCATCGCCTACGAAGACAGCTTTTCTTTTCTTTTCTCTAACGTCACCCTTTCTCCCCGTTGCAGGTGTCTACCACCGTCGCCGCGTTGCACCCACCCATCAACCCCGTGCGGGATAAGTTTACCGATGGCCCCGCTTTCTTCCCTCTACTTACGTTGTCGATGACGACCGGTTGATTCACTATCACATCATAAGGCTCCATCGCGCTGAACGGTGGCTGTGTCGGACGATTCGGGCTAGCTAGCAACCGGAAGCGTACGGGAACGTAATGTTAAACCGAGAAAAACGGTATACGAAACGAGAAAATAGATTTTTCCTTCGCTAGATTGCGTTCGCGAAGCAAGGGGTAGCGAGGAAGGACCGTTTTCCGTCGTTTTCTGATGACAGCACACAGCCCACACACCTATACACACACAATGACACACGCACACACGCGCACCTGCACACCTCTATTTTGACAGTCCGGTTTCGCCCGACGGAGAACATTCGCCAGCCATTTTACAGTGTACCAAGGTGCGCGGTCATGTCAGAGTATACACACCTTGAACAACGAACTCGACAGCGGACTGTCACGAGCGTCTTTGTTTTGATTCCGCAGATTAGAACCTCCGCAGTGTAGTTTGCATAAAAATTGTATCACATTCGTCTGGCGACAGGTGAAATAATCGATAGTTGTGTAGATTTTCCTTACCTACCAGCAGAAAGGAAGGGATCAGTTGAAATCACAACACACACGCGCGCTTGTGTGTTGCATGTTGTGCAGTGTGCAGCCCAGCCGTTGTGCGCTGTGCGGAACAGAAACGCGTCGACAGCCGTTTGACCTTCTGCCTTCTGCGTTTGTTTTCCTTTCGTCTCTGGCGCTTTCGGTGTAATTAGATTATGACCGTGCGTGCGCCATAAATGTCTGCATTGGTTTCCTTATGTTTGCTGAAGATTGAACTAGTAGCCGACCGAAGCCGCAGCCAGTCGACGGTCATGTTGGGCCCGTCGGAATCCGGATCCGCCTGCGATGACGCAGCAACGGGCGGCAGCATAGTTGGCGATGGTAAGCATGCGTATTTTAATTATAGCCTCGGTTTTGCTTGCACAGTAGTGGTGCGATTAGGGCTGCCAGGTTGCAGTCGTACCACCGAGGGCGGCACCCCCGATCCGATAGTTCTGAATGCGCATTTCGATTGATTGCATCGCCCTCAGAAGCGGCTGGTGCGGTTTCGAACGAGCATCCCAACAATCCCCGGCTGCAGCGCGAGATGAGAGGGCAGCGAAAGCCGAAGAAGATCACCATCGAGAGCTATCGTAATCGGCTGCTGGATGGGGGACCGGCGCCGTCGGACGAGTACCGTGGCATCCTGCCAAAAAGCTCCCGCGAGCAGACACCGATGGACGAGGTGCCGCCACCGGCGGCCACAGAGATCCTGGGGGAGATAAATTTCTTTTCCGGCAATCCGTTCGTCGAGGTTACGAAAGGCATCCTTCATCTGTTCAAGCGGAAGTGAGTGTTGCGCGATTGTTACGTAAAATTAAACGACGACGCTTTGGCGTCGCGTGTTGAAGAACGGCACATTTACATCTTTATTGGCCACGTGTTTGGTTCTTTTTGTTTGCAGCGAACGGGCGGACATATCGGAGGGTGGCGTTTCGAAGACACTTTGTCTGATTGCAGTGCCGTCATCGCTCAACTGTCACGATATTCTCAACTTCATTGCACCGTGCCAGAAGGAGATACAGCACGTGCGCATCTTGCGCGATGGTTCGCCGAACCAGTTCATGGTGCTGCTCGAGTTCCGCTGCGTCGAGGGTGCGATCGAGTTTTTCAAAACGTTCAACGGCGCACCGTACAACAGCCTGGAGCCGGACACATTGTGCCACGCCGTGTGGGTGTCGAGCGTCGAGTGGGGCCTGGACGATTGTTGCGTGACACCGCAGGGCCACACCGAGCTACCGTCCTGTCCGGTGTGTCTCGAGCGGATGGACGAAAGCGTCGACGGTGTGCTGACCATCCTGTGCAACCACGTGTTCCATGCCGGGTGTCTGAACAAGTGGGGCGACTCGACCTGCCCGGTGTGCCGCTGCGTGCAGACGCCCGAACTGTCCGAACAGTCCGTGTGCATGGAGTGCGAGGGTACGGAGGCGCTGTGGATTTGCCTGATCTGCGGCCACATCGGGTGCGGCCGATATCAGGGCGGACACGCCGCCTCCCACTATCGGACAACAAATCACACGTACGCGCTGCAGCTCGGCACGAACCGGGTGTGGGACTATGCGGGCGATAACTTTGTGCACCGCTTGCTGCAGAGCAAATCGGACGGCAAGCTGGTCGCGACGCAATCACCCGGCGGGGACGATGGTGAGGAGAAGATCGACTCGATGCAGCTGGAGTTCACCTACCTGCTGACGTCGCAGCTCGACGCGCAGCGGGATTATTACGAGGAGCGGCTTTCGCGCCTCGAGTCCATCATCTGCGGCGAGCGGCAGAAGCTGCAGGAGGACCACGAGCAGGCGAAACAAAAGACGGCACAGTTGGAGGTGAAGCTGCACGCGCTTACGAAAGAGAAGAACAGTCTGGAACGGAAAGTCTCGCAACTAACGTCAAAGTAAGCGTTGGAATGGAATGGAATGGCCACTGTTTGAAGTATTATCCAACAATTAACCATTCCGTTTTTCCACAGATTAGGCACGGTGCTGGGTGAATTGGCGGAAGAGAAGCAGTTTGGTAAAACGCTGCAAGCAAATCAAGTTACCTGGCAAACTAAATTCACCACCCTGGAGAAACAGTGCACGGAGAAGGAGCAGGAAATTGTCGAACTCAAGGAGCAGGTACGCGATCTCATGTTCTACATGGAGGCACAGAACACGATTGCCGGCTCGGAGCTCAAGAGTGAGCTGGTCGACGGGACGGTAGTGCTTCCGGCGGACGCAGTTGCCGCCGCCTCATCCATTTCCGCCAGCGGCGCATTTGCCGCCGGTACTAGCGCTGGCGGAGCAAAGGCAAAACGACGCCAACGGAGGAAGTAAAACCGTGTCCCCGTTCTTCGCTTCACTCCAACTAGCTCTGTTTAGCTGCGCACACGTTTTTTCGACGCCGTATCACACGTTTCGATGCACGTTCTAGATGTAAGGGGGATGGAATTTTGGAATTGTGATAAATTTTCATCGTACTTTTATTTCCTTTGCCAAACCTTATCATAAAAAATACAGCAGTAAGATTTGTAGGGAAAGCGCAGATTAACAGCTTTCGGTGTTCAACCTCACCTGTGTTGCCTGTGATTTTGTTTTTCCCCTGTGTCTTTATGTACACACTGCACGTGAATCTCGCTCATTGTCCATCGTTTACCTTAACCAGCGTGTCGGCGTACTGAAACTCGGGACTGTTCTCGTACTCGCACATATCGAGCGCCACCTCGCAGCTCTCCTTTACCACGCGCTTTTCGTCCTTCAGATACTCGTTCAGCACGCGCGTACACTCGTCCGTCGCAATCGCGCCAAGCGCTTCCGCGCACTCATGCCGTACCATTTCGTTTTCCGCCGGATCGCGCAAGTTTTCCACCAAAAACGGCACACTGCACTCCTCCTGCAGCTGCCCCAGCACGAACGCCACCTCGTGCCGGAACAGTGCACTCTTACCCTTTAGCCCGCTGGCCAGCGCGAGCGTTGCCTCCTCCGTGCGCAGATTGCGCAGCGCAAACATGGCCCGGTACCGGTTGAACAGCGTGTCCGCCTCGTCCATCAGAATTCGCTGCAGCTCCTCGACGCTCTTGGAAGTGGCCGGCGGTGTTGGGTCGACCGAGGCGTACGGGTTGTCGTCCTTCAGTGCTTCCTTCTGCTTCAACCATCGCACACGCTCCAGTGCAATTTCGCACGTTTCCGCTACCTCCACGACCGGGTCCTTGCTGTAGCTGACCAGCGTGTCCTCGACCGAGCTGTCGCCGATCGCGCCGAGTGCTTCGGCCGCCTCGTGTCGCACCATCGCTTCCTGCTGCACATCGGCAAGCACTTTCGTGAGCACGGGAATGGCCCGGACGTCCTGCATCTGCCCCAGACAGTAGGCCAGCTCGTGCTTGAGCAGGGCCGATTCGTCATCGAAACACCGGCCGATGGACTCGAGCGCACGCTCGCCACCGATGTTGCGCAAAGTGAACAGCGCCCGGAATCGTTCCTTCAGTGGTCGGTCACGGTTGTTTAACACGTCGCCGATGGCGGCCACTTTGCTTTCATCTATTTGGACCATTTTAGGGATGGATTCCTTGTGGTGGATTTCGGTGCTCTCGGGTGCTGGCGGCGTGGAACGATTTCACAACAATACAAACACCATGCGTGTGTTGGTTGATGTTTGGTGGATTTCGGGCGAAACTGTCAATTTGACAACGCTTTGTTTACATCTTATGCTGGGTGTTGCGCAAATTGTGAAAAGTCGCGTGGAAGACATTCCGATCTATTGAATTTCTGTGCAAATTATACGATTAGCATTGGTAAATGAAAAATACTGAACTTATAAAAAACATATTTCGACTCTTTTAATATTTCTGACCAATATTGTTGGCACAACTCCAAAAAGCGAAATCAACGCTTTGTTATTTTTTACCTTTTTTTCTTTCTTCGCTCGCTTCATGTCATGTTTTTTGTTCGTGACGCACGATGACTAATAATTCACCGTTGGTACGGTATCTAGTAAGCCGGCTTTGTTAGTTCAGCACGCTACAAAAGTACTTCTCCCCTTTCCATTCGCTTCGGAAACAATTTCCCTGCAGTTTTCCCCATTTTCTTGTCCCGTGCGGCCATCTCAATCGAGCTGAAATGTCTGATCCTCGCCTGCGCCAGCTAACCATCAAAACAGGTGTTGTGAAGCGTCTGTCCAAGGAAAAGGTCGTGTACGAGAAGGAAGTTGTAACGCAGCAGAACCGCATCGACAAACTGAAAGCTTCCGGCTCGGACGACCATGTGCTGCGCAAGCAGGAAGAGGTACTGCAGGAATCTATGATGATGATTCCGGACTGCCAGCGACGGTAAGTAGGGGGGGAGAAGTTACGATTCTTCACGCCCGAACTTATATGAAACATGTGTGTTTGTTTTTTTTCCTGTCGTTCGTCCCTCTGTCGCCCACACAGTTTGGCTAAAGCGCACGAAGAGCTGTCGGAAATGATCAAAAACGAGGAGGAGCTGAAGGAAACGGAGCAGTATCAAGCGGCCGTGGCTGCGCTGGAAGATGCCAAAGTAAATTTGCCGCAAAAGATTACTGCATAACCGCTTCTCTTGCCGTGCTGGAGAACTAGTTTTAAGGCTAAATAAGCGAACTACATAACCTTACGAATTCACGCGAAATCTTATCATTGCCTGTTTTATCTAACACAATTTGAGTGCACCATGGCTGCACGTGCCACGCCGCATCAAACGGACGTATCGAGACCTCCTCCCCAAATAGATGATTCCTTCCCACATCCCACACTGTTGGAACAGTTGCGGGTAGCCGATGAGCACTGTGTGCAACAGTTTCTAGCTTGCGTATCAAGCGCAAATACGCCCCATGAGAGTAAACCCAGTCCCTCGCCCATGCCGGTCAATATTGGCACCTACCGGGAAGAACTACGTGAAGCATTGCTCGTTATGCAAACTTTGCACCATTCAATGTTGGTTCTGGAGGAGCTAAAAGAGGACGATCCAAACTGGAAGGGAGAAGTCCAGCGTGCGGAACAGCTGAAATCCCTTCTTGTCGATTCTTTACTACCACTGGAAGATGCAACTAGAAAGGAACAACTAGCGCACAAGCTTACCATCCGGCAAAAGAAGCGAGCATGGCAAAAACGACGTAACGAGCGCCTCAAAGCGAATCGAACAGCTCAGCAAGCGTCTCGCGTGGAACGCCTCCGGGAAATTGCAGCCTGGCAAGCGGACTGGCAGGAACGTCTCAACCAGGAACGCATCGCCCGGGAAGAGCTGCAGATGAAAACGCACATCCTAACCGACGTCCGGCGTCGAAAGGCTCGCGCTAAACGAGTGTTGGGTCGGTTCGAGAAATCCCTTCGGCTGCGCCAACAACGCCAGCGCAGCAAACCCACGATCGATCCCGAGCTGGAAGAAAGCTTCCGAAAGCGCATGGACACACTCGTCACCGAGTGGAGCGCCAAGCTGAACGAGTGCGTTAGGGAGGAAAAACGACTAAAGGATGAGCTAAACCGCCAGACCGTCGGTAATGCGGGCCGGCGCCGGGAGAACCGTTGGCGCAAGGTTTTGTTCGGTTCTGCTGCACAAAGTGCGCTAGCAGCGGGCCGCCGATCTAATAAGGAAGATTTGTGGCAAGAGCTCGTCACGGTACGCCGAGCATGGGATAAGTTTTGTTTGCCCTTTGAACCGAACAACAGTGCGAACAATGCTGGTGGCAGTGTTGCTCCTTCCACGTGGATTCTTCCACCGGAACAGCCACTCCCCGAGTGGGGTGTGTATCGGGATGAAGGGCAAATCAAACATGGGAAAGAGAGCCATCGATACCCCGCCCGCAGCAGTGTTTGAATGTGCACGAGCAGTTTATAGCGATGACGATGTTACATTTATGAGATGAATTATCCAAATGGCTAATAAAACGTAGCTACACATTAACATGACTAACGAACGGTTTGTGTGCGTGTGTGTTGAGAGCATTATGCTGAACATTGTTCTTTCGGCGTTACAAATTCGACGAACGGCCAATCTGCTGTTTCTGGTGACAATTGGGGTGTATTTTATCTTTATTACTTTATACTACGGTTCTGCTTACTGCGTACGTTGATAACGCATCAAATTAATTATTAATATTATATATATACACACATGCACGTCTTTCGTCGGTACGCGGTCTGCATATATATATATATATATAATGTTAGCTGCTGCATAATTTACGTTATGTATGTATGTAGGTATGTACGCTATATGTACAATACGAGCTTTGTAAGACTTGTGTGTTTGTGTGTGATGATTTCAGTTCATTCGCAATTTGCCCGTGTTTAGCTATGCACCCTGTGTGAGAAAGTGGTTGTTTGTTTTTGCCTAATAAATTGTACAATTAGGCTCTGCAGCCTGCCGACTAAACTGGTCATCATCACCCCTCTTCCCTCTAATTCTTCTCTGTACTTATCCATTTATACACTACACCATGGTAACACAATAAAATTGGGAGAACACATGAACATGTGAGAACGTTACTATAAGTCTACAAAGTAACGGCTACGAACGGATACGCCCGAAATAAAATCGTTTCAGAGTGTTTTACTGTCCTATCCTAGCCTATCCTTTCTTTTATGTATATATATATATATGCGTGATCAGACGATCTTCTATCTCTTCCTCCGTATGTGCACAACACCGTAAGCCGTAAGAGTATTGCAATATTTAGGTACAATATTTTACAGCTCCTCTGCGGCTCTGGTATGGTGTTCAAACGTAAATGATTTGAAAACGCATGAAAAAAAAGCTAGCTACACAACTAATCCGACCACGCCAGGACTGGCCGACAACAGCAATCGATTGTTTAACCCCACTGACGGGGTTATATCGCGCGCCACAAACCATATTTTGTGTAGCTAGCAGCTACGAGAGATTGTTGAGGATTGCGGGATGAAATTCATCAATAAATTACGTACGGTTTTTTTTTTCTTCAACACTTTCGCACCTAAGAGCACACACCCTGCCGCATCCATCTCTAAGCTATTCTGGCCATATAATAATAAGGAGCGGAACTCCTCCTGCACAGTACTTTGCTCAAACTGAGCGATTTTCCCTTAGCCCTTAGACACGTGAACCGAGGAACAATTTAAGAACGTAGGTAGGAAGTGGATCTATTAGTTTCTCTTTTGTTTGTTCTTGCTCCAATAGATATGCCTCAACAAATCTCTTACGTTTGATATAGTTATGAAAAT
This sequence comes from Anopheles arabiensis, assembly GCF_016920715.1. Classification (NCBI taxonomy): domain Eukaryota; kingdom Metazoa; phylum Arthropoda; class Insecta; order Diptera; family Culicidae; genus Anopheles; species Anopheles arabiensis. The sequence continues at coordinate 15,836,342 of NC_053517.1, forward strand.
AGTCGTTTGTAGGTCGTAAAAACTGCCCGTGAGATTAAACGTAGAAGGTCCACGAAAAGTAAGGAGTTTAAAACAACTCACGAAATGTAAACAGCTAACGGCTAACAGGATCGTGCGACATGATGAAATGCCCCCGCAGAACTGGCCGTTTGAGAGATGGGGCATTTGTTTTCTTTGAAGAAGGCGCATGCAAAACGTGGTCTGGTTACTGGTGCGACTTTCGCTGGCTTTCCTTTACCGACCCTTACTTTTTTGTACTTTATACGCATTCCTTCCAAAAACATGCGCAGCTGGGAAGCAATTAAAAAAATCAGTTCAACGCTTGAAACATGTGCGCTTACCCTTGCTTTATACTTTCTCTCTTAATGCATTGCACGCTGTTTGTTGCATTCTAAATATTCCCGATACTACTTTTGCGCTTTCTCTGCCATTACCCTGATTGGTTTTTCCTTTTTTTTTGTTTTTGTTTCAACTTATATCGGGACAAGAAAAACGGGTAGCTGAAGAAGCGGATGCATTCAGTGCTTGGTGCATCTAATGCACGTACGGATACAGCTATGAAATCATGTGTACGCATTAGCTCACTTATCCTAAAGGACACACACATACTTTATCTGGTGTAAAGTAATGTGTCTGGTTTGCCGCTTTGTTTCCTTAAAATCTAGCCATATTAAGTGCAATCTTCTACGAACAGTTTTCAGCACTCCTCAGTCCGATCGATAAGGGTCACTTAACCTAGCGAAAAACGGTAAACGTAACCTAGCGAAATCGTCCAACCGCAACGGAACGGGGTTGTGTACACGTTCAAATTGTTCGTATTATGGAAACATATTTATCTACCTACAATCCTTCTATTACACGCTCCCCACGCGCCGCCCCTTAGCTGCGAAGCCGCCTGCGACCCAGGTAGTACTGGAAACGGGTGAGTGTTTTAAGCATTGTGTTTCCTTTCCCGCAATGGTCGAACAAGCTCATAATGGTACGGTACACAGAGACATAACACACACACTCACTCACTCACGTATTCCAACAGCACACTGCATACCTTGCTCCTTGTCTTCACGGCGCTCCATCCCGCCTTCGCGTCTACTACTGTCAGGAGGTGGCGAAAAAGTCCTGCAACCTTCGCACCGTCATAACGTCCAGCGCGCACAGATCGAAATCAAACGTGGCACTCGTAATCTCGTAACATCCGGTTGCCGCGATCATCTCCACCACCCGCTGCAGTTCCGTGTTGTCCTGCAGCGTCATAATTTTGTGCTGCAGATCCTTCAGCTCGAGCATATAGTCCCCTGTAAGCGAGACGTTGCTCGAGCCCGTACCACCACCACCACCACCACCACCGGCAGAGCCAGTGCCCCCGTGATTGCTGGCCGCGGCGGTACCACCGAACGAGCTGGTACCGTTGTCCTCGGGTGCAGCCGGGCCGGCACCGCCGCCTATCGATTGCTTGAAGTTGTTGTTGTTATTGTTGTTATTGTTCAGTGAATGGTCGAGCGGATCCTGGCCCGACGACGCTTTGCCGCCGCCTGCCGTGGCATGGTGTTCCTCCTTCTTTGGTATCTTTGTCGGCGGCTCCATTAGGCTGTTGGAGGATGCGGGCGGAGAAGGTGGCGAAAGGCTGCGCCGCTCTCGGGACGATGCAGTCGTAGTAGGCTCTGCTGCTGCTGCTGCTGCTGCTGCCACCGGTGCATCCTTCTGAACCTTTTCCGCGTCGGTGTCTTTGTTCTTGCGCTTCCGCTTCTTCACCGGCTCGCTCGCGCTGGAACTGTCCTTCGCCTCTACCGGCGGCGTTGCAGCTGTCACCCCCTGTCCCCCCTGTCCCTTGGAGGATTTGTCCTTTTTGCTCTTGTGGTGGTGATACTTTTCGCTCGTATCGGCCGTCCGGCTGTTCGATCCGGTCGTACCGGACGATGTCGCCGACGGGGGCCTTTGCACGTGGCCGGACGAGGTGCTGCCGCCAGCCGGTAGCAGGTCGGCGATACTGCTGTTGGACGCTTCCGAGTCCTTCTCGTTCGGCGGCAGCGTCGAGGGTGCACGACTGTTTTCGCCACCCCCACCACCGGTACGGGCATCCGAATCGTTCGAGTTCTCCTCGCCACCACTGCCCTGCCCACCGGGAGCTTCCACCACCGGTGTGCTCGACTTAGACGACGGCTGTGGCGCACCACCGTGGCGCGTTGCCGATGAGCTGGAGAAAAGATTGCCCGTGGTGGCCTTCTCCCGATCGTGCCCGGTCGGTTTAGTGGAGATCGAGTCACTGACAGCGGCGGCGGCGGCGTTTGCGTGCGATTTTGTCTTGCCCGGTCCACTGCTTTCTGCAGCACCAGCGCCGGCGAGCTCACGAGTCGGTGTCGAATAGCTGCCCTTTGCCGGGGCAGGCCCCTCACCGCCCGTTGGTTTGTCCTTGTCTTTCCGGTCCTTCTTGTCCTTTCCGGTGGCCGATCGATCCTTTTCCTTGTCTTTCGTTTTGTCCTTTTTCTTATGCTTGTGCTTTCGCGCGTCGTCCTTCTCCCGGTCCTTGTCATTCTTTTCGGGCACCTTCGCCGACTGCACCACCGCCGGGTCCGGCTTCGGGACCGCATTCGAGTCATTCGCATTTTGGTGCTGCTTTTTGTCCTTCGTGTAGCCGGCACCGGTGGCGGAGGAAGTTGCGTTCGACGAGTCACGATTCGAAGAAGACGTCACTGACACCTTTCCTCCTTCTTTGCCCGTGTCAGCCGCGGTTGGCGCGCTGGCAGAGCTGCCCTTGCTACTGCCGCCAGACGAAGAAGATTTCCCGGTGCTTCCCGGCTGGGGGCCTTCCCCTTTCGACACACCGGCGGCGGATGGTCCAGAACCGTACGCACTGCTGTTGGCGGGCAGCTTTGGCTGCGGTTCCGCGTTTCGTTCGCCCTTTCGCTGCTGGTTCGAGGAGGAGGAGGAGTCCGTCCGCTCCTTATCCTTCTCGTAGCTTTTCTTCTCCTTTTTGCTACTCTTCTTCTCCTTCTCGTTGGTTGTGCTGCTCCGCTTGCTGTCCGAGCTTTTAGCCCCGGACTGGCCACCGATCGGAGCACCGCTGCCGCTGTTAGGAACTGTAGGATTGCTACTGCTGTTGCTTACACTATTATTGCTATTCGTGCTGCTTGTGCTCGATCGCTTGGGGCTGGCCGGGACCGGTCGCTTCATCGAGGAGGACCCGCCGGGCAGGGTTTGCGAGCTGCTGCTGTTCGGCACTGCACTGCCAGCGCCGGAGCTGCCGCTGTTCGCTGCACCCTTATCCCTGCTACCTTTGTCGCGCTCTTTCGAGTGACTTTTGTCCTTCTTATCTTTGCTGTGCTTTTCCTCCGCCAGCCCGCTCGTGCCGGACATCGAGGCAGAGGACGACGAGTTGGACGACTTTTTGCCCTCCTTGTTCGGGCTCGAGTGTTTGTGCTTGGAGGAGGACGACGAGGAGGAGGTGGAGGATTTGTCCTTCTCCTTCGACGTGGCGTTTGCCGACGACAGCGACGACGAGTTGGAAGAGCCGGGAAGGGTCGCTCGCGACGAATCGGACGATGATTTCTGGCCGGACTGTGCTTTACCACTGCCGGACCCGCCCGCCGGTGACGTCTTGCTGGTGGAGGACAGCTTCGGGTCCGGCGATACCTTGCTGCCGCCGCCACCACTGCTCGATTTGTGCGGAAACGGTGAACCGAACAGCTCCGCAAACTGTCCCTTTGTATCGTCCACCGAGGAGGACGATTTCGATTTGGATTTCTTGTCCTGGGAGGAGCTGCCACCGGAAGAGCGCTCGGTCCCGCCGCCACCGCCATGCCCACCGCGACTGCTTTTGTACTCGTTGCTGGCGCTGTTGCCGGCGTTGCCGCTGCCGCTGCCGGGTATGATCGAACCGCCACCCTTCAGCAGCTTCCGCCGGAACTCATCCGACGGGCTGTGGAACACGTAATCTTCGCGCTGATTTTTTGCCGGCGTCAGATCGAGATCGTAGTTGTACACGGTCTTTTTGGGGTCGTCCCGATTTTTGAAATAAATCTCAACGGGCAGTATGAAACCGGCGTACCCGGCTTCCTTCACCAGATAGGGCGGTTCTTTAAACACTGGAAAGTGGGACAAACATTGTATTCACACTACCAATCGCTATCACTGCTGTTGCCGCTGCTCTTACCTCGTTTCGGTTTGGGGAAGGATTCGTGCAGATTGAAGACCACCTTGTCGACAAAGTGGCTGATATCGGTACCGTCCAGGCCGCGCACGAACAGCTCCCAGTCGTGCGTGTAGCCTTCCGCCGTCGGGCGGCTCTTGACCGAGGCCACATGCCCGATTTCGAACGAGATCTTCACCGACATCGCAGGGTAGGGGTATTGGTAGCCAGCTTTTCCGTTACCACGCGCTCACGGTTGAGTGTGGGGGTTGTGAAGCGCTTCCTGGGAAGGGGGAGGGCACTTTTCTGCCAAAGGTATCTAAAATGCATAAAAAATAGGGTTATTTACAGGTAAGCGTTAGAGAAACCAATTTTAAAACAAATTAACCTTATATGAAGCCTAAATCATGCTCATAATACGGTACAAATCTCTTCCCGTAAAACGCATCATCCGTCAATCCCCCCCTCCTCCTGCAAAGGACGAAAGCTTTTCTGTGTTTGTGTTTGCACAGTACGAAAGGGCGGTATGTGTCCCTGTATGCCTTGCAGGATGCGGTGTTTGTGTGTGTGTGTGTAGTTTGCAGTTTCTTCCTGGTTCGGGTGCGAAGAAACTTCGGCACACTTTGCTTGCCGGAGGGAAAAAATCAATATTCTCTTCTCGCACTGCACCCGGCATGGGGCAGCCGGGGGGGGGGGGGGGGGGGGAGTTGGAGCAGGTGAAGCGTAGGGCAGAAGCAAAGCAATCCAAACAGCCTCTCTCACCCACCCTTTTCCCCTCGCCATCCCAAGAAGTCACCTATTGAGAAACCTGCGCGTTTTCACCACGCGTTCGCAGCATGCCATGGAGCCGGTGCACTACTACTGTGTGCATCCGAAATGTTGCATTCCGGCCTGCTGCTGGATGATGGAATAATCCACACGATCGTGTAGGGTGTTGTATTCAATTCGTGCTACAGGGCTGTTTGTTTTTGTTTGTTCATGAGCGATATACTTTGTGAATTTCGCTGTATGCGCAGCAGTATGCATTGCATCGGCATACGCATCGTGTTATTATTTACATAACATTCTAGCAGCAGCGCCACCAAATTCTACGGGCGGAAAATACTTCCCGGTCAACTTTCTGTAAAAAGGTGCTTTTTCTGGGCGATGGGAGTGGATTGGGGATAGTTTTTTTTCGCTTCAAGGCCCATCCACATGGTCCACTTTTTTCCCGGCCGGCCGGAGAGCTGTTGTTTTCGCACGAGATAACAAACTGAATTACCATATGGTTAACCGCAAAACAATTCTCTTCCAAACACATGGATGGACAATCAAATGGGTTCGGAGGAACCGCAACAAACCACAAACACTTCCGTCTCTGGCACGCATATAAACTCCAGTAAGGAAGAGTAGGCTTATTCCGTCGCTAGGCTAGGAAGTGCCTTCTGTCAGCAATGCAGGAGACGGATGGCTTTCGGTATCCCTAATGAATATGCACATTAGCAGCACGGAGGAGAAAAAGCACCGTCCAGCCTTGTGACGGCACACTGTTTGGTTGGCGCGACGTGATTGATTGTGTGCCTATTTGCGACCCAACTTTGCAGCGCCTTGCGGGCCTATTTCGAAGCATCGGTGCAATGGGATTGCTGCTTACAAGTACACCTTTACTCACCTAAACGCACAGCCAGCAAGGGTTGCAGCGGGGGATGTCTCTTTCGGTACGCAATAACACAACCAACCACCCCCGTTGTTGCCGCTGGGTTAGAGGCTCACTTTGACCGTTCTACCGTCCGTTTGTTTTGCTTGCAAATTTGCTGCTTGCCCGCAGCATTCGGGTTTTCACGACTAAATTTCACCGATATTGGCACAATCTGGCTGTCTGGATGCGGTGGCGGCTGCTGCTGCTGCTACACACGCACGCAGGTACAAGCCAGCGGCAGCGCCACTTCTTGACGGGTCGGCCGTAGCTCGGCGTTAGGCTTCCAGTAGGGGGAAAGGAAAACACACACACACTTTGACATCGAAACGCGGACGCGCTGCGGTGTTCCCGTGAAAAGCGACGTTTTCACTCGCATCGATCACCGCGCCACCACCACCTCGGCCAGAGGGGGTCGGCCTAGAACCACACAGCACTCGTCGGTTTCCTTGGGCCCCGTGGCGAAACACTTTTTACACACACCCTCGAATGCGCCAATGCGATGCAGCACACGATCTGTTTATTACACTTTACAGCTCTGCCGATGCACACATTACCTCGCTACCTCGATTAGTTTGCGCGAATATGTTGCCTTATTTCCTGTGGCACATACCCTGTGGAAGAGTGTATGTACGGGGTTACAGTAGGGATGAGAGAAAAAAGAATATCTGTCTTTCGCTGCGAACCTGTACGATGTGTGGAAAGTGGGGGCGCAAACGCAGAGTGTTGACAGTGACATTTTTGTGCCTGCTTTTTTTTTTTTTGAAAAGTTTGAAGATGACGGTTAAAATAGGTCAGCGTGGGGAGCGGGTTTTTCGTATGCTACCATCTAGAAGATGCAGTAAGTTGGCCAGAAATTAGAAGCAAAAGGTAGCAAAAACACATCGTCACACCTTTTTCATTCGATTCTGTACTTTTTTGCACCAAAATGTGTGTGCATTTGGTAAACATGAGGCTGCGGTCAAAGATCTGCCTTTGAAAAGAGAAGCGTTATTTTTGACAGCTACAATGTAACGTCTCGTAACGAAGGTGTAACGCGAATGGTGTTCATAATCGTGTTGATATTGAAATAAAAAGAATATGACAAAACTGCATAAATCTTCGCATTCGTTTGAGTCTCTTCATCAGCAATTGATCGTGAACATGAGTGTAAAATGACATGTAACGAAAAACTGGCAACGAGCATAACGACTATTCTAAATACTCTTTTGTTCGACACTAGCGCCACCTAGATGTCGGATAACACAAACATGGAGAAGTTAAGCCGCGGCCACAGTCTTGCCGTTATTTTTTATGAAATGCCATCTTTTTCTGAATGGAGCTTTATTATGGGGTTTAAAGAAAATTATGTTTTTATTGCTACGATTTAGTGCCGCAAAACAGATGTTTGATTTACAATAATGGTCTTTTATTTCATTCCAATTAAGCTCAGAATGCAATCGCAATGCATGTGTCAAAGAAGCATAAATAAAACAACTGCACTAGCCGTCGCGCACGTTCAATTTTTATTTTGAGTTTGCTTTTGGCGAGTGGGAGTAAAAGCATAATTTACTAAAAAACGTGTTAATCATATTAAGGTGCTTTTTGTTGTCTATATTATGCAATAAAATATCGCGCATTTCAGTCGAGGCAAACAGTCCAGGGAAAATGTTGACCGCTCGCTTGTACGGCGCAATGTTTGTGAAACAGTTTTTTAATACAACGTTACGGCAAACCGTACGAAATAGTTCGACAATCTTTGGCCTATCTTCAGGTAAGCAACGGATACCATAATACGCTTGTTGAAAGTTGAAATGCATGCAGAAGAGCTAGAAAATTAATATTTCCAATTGGCGATGCCGCCGGTATTGTTTTGGTTGCGGGATTGTTTACTTTCGGATCAGCTGTCTCCCACAGATGTCACAGATGGCTGTGTTGTCAAATTTGAAAAGATGGCGCCAAAATTCAAAATTTTCGGTCGTTAAATTAATAAAAAAAAATTAAAATAATTATTTTTATGAATGTGGCAAAGTGAATTTGCTAATATGATTGGAATAATTTTCAAGCCGCTTATTAAGTTTGTAGATTTCAGTTTTCAATTAAATTATTGTAATTCAGTCGATGAATCACACAGATGCTATGTTGTTATACGTTCTAATGCTTTTTTTTATTTACTCGTCCTGTTTTAGGATTCGGGAAATGTGGCGTAGCAGTAATAAGAGTGTCCGGCTCAGCCTCACGTGCCATCATCGACAAAAAAACTCGATTAAAATCGTTTCCGGAACCGAGGCGAGCCGTACTGACAAAAATATTCCACGGTCAAACGAACGCAATGATAGATCGAGGTCTTTTGTTATGGTTCCCAGGTATTATTAGCTATACCAGCTAGCCTTTTGAACGTGAACTGTTATAATGATTTCCTTTTATTTGTACTGTACAGGCCCTCAAAGCTTTACCGGCGAGGACACGATTGAGTTTCACGTCCACGGAGGCACGGCCATAGTGTCCGCCATGTACGACAGCTTAGCCACATTTCCCGACACCCGAATAGCGGAACCGGGCGAGTTTACCAAACGTGCGTTCTACGCCGGGAAGATGGATCTTACCGAAGTGGAAGGTCTGGCGGATTTGATCCACGCCGAAACGGAAGCGCAGCGGAAGCAAGCACTACGGCAAGCAAATGGGCAGCTGTCGTGCTTTTACAACGATCTGCGCACTCAGCTCGTCCAGGCTATCGCCAGCATCGAAGCGTACATAGACTTTGCCGAAGATCAGGACGTCGATGACAATGTGCTGAGCGTAGCGGTGCAGAACATTGAAGGCGTAATCGGACAGCTGAAAGCCCATCTGAACGACAATAGGCGCGGAGAGCGGCTCCGGAACGGTGTGCGAACGGCCATCGTTGGTGCGCCCAATGTGGGCAAAAGTAGCCTGATCAATCTGCTCAGCCAGCGCAACGTGTCGATCGTAACGAGCATCGCCGGCACGACGAGGGACATCGTGGAGTCGCACTACGACATTGGCGGTTATCCAGTGATACTGGGCGACACTGCCGGGCTGCGGGAGGGCACGGAAGATGTGGTAGAAAGTGAAGGCATTGCACGTGCTCGTGCGTATGTGGAAAGTGCCGATCTGTTGCTGTTGGTGGTGGACGCTTCTCGTGTCGAAACGGTCGACCGAATGGATACTTACCTGCGGGAGTACATGGAAACGCTTGGCCTTGACGCGGATATGATGTCCCGCGCGCTGGTAGTGTTGAACAAATGTGACTTACTGACCAGTGGTACACGGGAACAGCTGACAGCGCATAATCATAGTTTTAGTTTTCTGTCCTGCCAAACGCAGTCCGGTTTGCCGGAGCTTCTCGAGCGCCTTAAAACACGTCTGGTGCAGCTGTGCGGTGATCCGTCGGTCGAAAGTCCAACCATCAGCCAGGAGCGACACCGCTACCATCTGAAGCAGTGTTTAGCGTGCCTGGAGCGGTTCCGAGACTATTTCCACGAAGCTGGTGCATCGAACCGGGATCTGGCGATCGTTACGCATCACCTGCGGAATGCGGTGCGTTGCATCGGCAAGATAACGGGCACGGTGGAGACGGAGGAAATACTTGACGTTATATTTAGCACGTTTTGCATTGGGAAATAAAGTAAAGCAAAAAAAAAATGCGCCCCCGGTTGGGTTGGATTGAAAGCAACCGAAAGCTCGCATTGATAATCCAATTATTGCGAACAGTTTGCGAAACGAGGTTTTGATAAACACCTAGCTTGTTTCTGTAGCCCATTAGCTTTTTACAAACATTTTCCTTTCTAGGTACGGCTGCTCTGTGCCCGGTTATATCCGGTGGTGACAGCGCAAAAGATGCCTGCCGTACTGGCACAGCAGCCCAGCCCTGCAGTCATTTAACCTTGTTGATAGTATTTTCTCGGAACACACATTAGCAAGGATCAGCGCGTTTGATCTCGTTATGACCGCCGGGAACGGAGGTTTTGAAGCGTGTACGTCTGTGTGTGCATGGCGTATCGTAACATTGACGCACGGTGGACATACAGGCGTGTCAGCAGCAAAAGGATTAGCATTTACAACCAAAAGGAAGGATACATCGTTGCTAATGCTAATGCTGTGTTGTGAAGCGATGAGTTCTATCAAACTGAACCTGCTCTATTCAGGTTCAGCCTAACCTGTCTTGGTGTAACTAGTGCCAACGAACTGGTCAGCCTACCAGTGTCCAGGCACAATTGTAACTTTATCGTACTTAAAAGATGAATATGGTTAAGTAGTGCTTACCTTTACATTATTTTTTACATTGTGATAAAATCAGCTCAAATATGACGTTCAGGTTTTCCCGTGGAGGCGCCTTGTACTTCATGTTGGTGGTGTTGGATAAAGTGTTGAAATTTCATCTTGTAACGCTTTGAGCACCACTATTACTTAATAATACACATTCTGCCACTATTACTTAATAATACTTAATAATAAAAAATAATAATTTAATGTCCATAATGTAAGTAACGAATAAAAATAACTGAAAATCATAAGACTTAAGGCTCAGCTCATGAATAAGGAGTAGTCTTCAATTTTGGATTAATATCTAAAATTATCATTGGTTGGATGTATTTTTTTAAACAGATATACATCCATCGTTACTCCGAGTTATACGCATCAATTTCAATTCCTTCCACATAGAGAAGGGACATAGATTGATCATTATTCGGTTCTAGCACTTTTCCCCCACATTCTTGATAAACTGTTAGTTCCACACATTTGAATGGTATTGGAAACCTTTCAGAAAAGATATCGTAGTGGAAAATTTATCTTTAACCACTTCTCCACCATGCAGAATATCCTGAAGTTGATGAGCGAGCTGTAACTTAATACGTACCCATTTTTCATAGATTTTAACATCTCATAGTGTGGAACATGCCAGAAAAGACTATGCAACATAATTAACTGCTTTGGAATTTTATCTGTTTTTACCTGATCCTGGTGTCCAGACAAGTTAGAATGATTACTACTATCTTTTATTGATAGATATTTGAATAATTAGTTAATTTATGTAATTTAATTTAATTTATTTACTTACTTCTTTATTACATATTTATTTATCTAGTATCGGTAGATCGCATGATGGAGTCGTCTACTAGCATGTTGGGGTACCCGTCAACAATTGCATAGTTTTTTTATACAAAAAAAAAAATTGATTATATTTCATCCACAGTTTTGGAATTGCTAATTGGCCCATATTTAATTGCCTGCTTCGTAGTGGACTTCCCCCTGAAAACAGTTTTTTTGTGTGTTTGGTACGTGACAGAACACTATTTTCTAGAACGTAAAACTTCGATCGAGGTCCACCAAAGTTTTCAACAGAAAAGGCAAAAATTATTA